>NC_133378.1:2852180-2929467 GCF_049309525.1 Garra rufa | reverse complement strand
GTTATTTGACTGTTTTAATGATGTTCTTTCTACCTTTCTGGGCCTTGAACGTTTCAGTTGCATTGCTGTCTATGCAGGGTCAGAAAGCTCTCAGATTTCATCAAACATATCTTAATTTGTGTTCTGATGATGAACAAAGTTCTTACGGATTTGGAACGTCAGCATTGGGTGAAGTATCTCTTTGAGTCAGTTGGGGTAGACATCGATGTCAAAATTTCTATTTTCTATTTTCTACTAAAATGTAAAGCAAGTTCTATGAAAAGCTCCATCACTTGGTTTCCACTTGGTTTTATCTTATCATTCACCACTGGTTGTGTTTGATATGGCTGTTGTAAACATATACATATGAGTGAAAACACACAACCCTAAGTTATAACCGTCGTAATGTCAAATTCGTGGCTGGAGGCAAATGTCTTGGCTCATTCCAGGAATCTGTGAGATAACCTTCTGCCTTAGATATACATCTCTCCCCCTCTTTTCATCTGTCTGTCTCTCTCTCACCCTCCTGCCTGACACTAAGTCACACAGACGCTGCCTCTTCCTGTGTTAATGTGGCCATCTTGTCATCCTCTGGAGGAATAATATGTCACCTTTCATTTATGTCCTGCCACACACAAATACATGCATGCACATAAATGTATCCATTACCCTGTGCTCAGCAGGCAGCATGTTTTTATTTTCCCCTTGCAAATATGGCATAATTAGAATGCAAAATCACAGAGAAATTAGCATGTTACCTCAAACTTTAAACAGCTAATGTGGGGGGAACATGCATGTACTGTAGCATTTCTTCTGGTGTTAATGTTTTAGCTTTTGTGTAAAAAATGTCAGTTTCAATCTCTAATTAAATATTATAATCAAGTGTAAGTGCTATCTGTCTTTATGGCAGTTATATCTCAAATTTTCTTTTTCTGGCTTTTTGTGTCAAAAGTTTACATCCCCCTTACAAAATCTGCAAAATGTTAATTATTTGACCAACATGAGATTATTGTTTATTTAGTACTGACCTGAATAAGATATTTCACATAAAAAGTGTTTACATAGTCCAGAAAATAATAGAAAATAATAGTTGAACTTATAAAAATGACCCCATTCAAAAGTTTACAAACACTTGATTCTTAGCTGTGTTTTTTTGTTGTGTAGTGATAGTTGTTCATGAGTCCCTTGTTTGTCCTGAACAGTTAAACTGCCTGCTGTTTGACCCTTTTCAACAATGACTGTATGATTTTGAGATCCATCTTTTTACACTGAGGACAACTGAGGGACTCATATGCAACTATTACAGAAGGTTCAAACACTCACTGAGGCTCCAGATAGAAAAAAAATATTCATTAAGAGCCGGGGGTGGAAACTTTTGAACAGAATGGAGATGTGTACATTTTTCTTATTTTGCGTAAATTTCATATTTTTTTCATTTAGTACTGCCCTTAAGAGACTACAAAAGATAGTTAAATGTTTCCCAGGAGACAAAATAAGTAAAAATGTATCCTGATCTTTAAATTCCAAAAGTTTTCACCCCTGGGCTCTTAATGCATGGTTTTTCCTTCTGAAGCATCAGTGAGTGTTTAAACCTTGTGTAATAGTTGCATATGAATCCCTCATTTGTCCTCAGTGTGAAAAGATGGATCTCAAAATCATACAGCAACTGTTGGACAGGGTTCAAATTCACAAAAATGCTGGAAAGTCAAAGAATTTGTGAAACCTGAAGGAGTTTTCTGAAGAACAGTGGGCAATTTAATTGTTGAGGACAAACAAGGGACTCATTTTTATAAATTCAACTATTATTTTCTTGTGTGGACTAAAAGTAAACATATTTTATGTGAAATATATTATTCAGGTCAGTACTAAATAAACAATAACATGCATTTTGTATGATCCCTCTTTTTGGTAAAATAATTTAGCAGATTCTGAAAGGGGAATGTGAACTTTTAACCTCAAATGTATGCCATATTAAAACCAGCACTCTCAAGACCATTAAAGGAGAACTCCGGTGTGATTTTGACCTAAAGTGTATTGAATCATGATACCGAGTGTGAACGTACCTTGCATATCTCATCTCGGTTTGTGCCCAGCTGTCCGAAATCTGGGGCTAGTTAGCCGATGCTCACAACAGGTTGTCAATGAGAGTCAACAGGGCATCGGAATAGCCATCTAAATAAATCACTGTTTTACGCCATTTACGAGGCACAAAGTAGCTCCACACTTCATCGGTAGACTTCCAAGGGCCCTGACATTTAAAACGAGACATTGAGAACTCAGAAAAAGCACCGGTAGTTTATTTACAAGAAGATTTATACAGACAGTACCTGGAAGATAAAATCCGGTCGCCGCCATCTTGAACTTAGTCACGATAAGTCGAGTGTCGAGCACCAAGGAATTTATCAGGTTATCAACGTATCAGGTTGTAGTTTCCTTCGTGCTCGACACTCGACTTATCGTGACTAAATTTAAGATGGCGGCGACCGGTCTGTTCCTGGTGGAAAATGTCTGTATAAATCTACTTGTAAATAAACTACCTTTTTCTGAGTTCTCAATGTCTCGTTTTAAATGTCAGGGCCCTTGGAAGTCTACCGATGAAGTGTGGAGCTACTTTGTGCCTCGTAAATGGCGTAAAACAGTGATTTATTTACATGGCTATTCCGATGCCCTGTTGACTCTCATTGACAACCTGTTGTGAGCATCGGCTAACTAGCCCCAGATTTCGGACAGCTGGACACAAACCGAGATGAGCAAGGTACGTTCACACTCGGTATCATGATTCAATACACTTCAGGTCAAAATCACACCGGAGTTCTCCTTTAAAGAGCATATCTGATGTAACATCAAAGTCTAACTGAAGGTTCACAGGAACATTTAATAAATTGAAAGTTCCTCTTCAGCTGGAATTGTGTTGTTCCAATCGTACAGAAGTCATTCTGTCTGGAGTATCACAAGTACCTCAACAGCTGTGATCATGTCACACTATTTGGAAGGCTGAAATTGGTGCAGCACGACAGGCAATGGCTACAAAACCATCTCTGTGGGGCAGCTGCAATTGTATTGCGATTACCTAAAGACCTTTTTTAAGAAATACGGTGGAAGTGGCACTAACATACTAGTTTTTAAACTGTTCTTCAGTATAAAAAAGTGATTTTTGCTCCCTATGAGTTGAATGTTCTGTCATTTACTCATTTTCATGTTCTTTCAAACTTTTTTTCTGTGGAACACATTTCAAGGTTAAGTTGTTGTTGACTGAAAATCTTGACCTCCACCCTTGCTGTCCTTAAATGGTTCATGAGAGAAGTTGTGATGTCTGATTCATGGACAAATAGTCTTTTAGTTCTTCGGGTTCACCTAAATCCAGTCTGAATGATTTGAGAAACACTTCAGTCTAATTTTGTGAACAAGTTCATTAACAGCTCAGTGGAAAATTGTTAAAAGTAAGCTTATATAAGTTTATCATGGTTGGATTATTAAAACTTCTTCTTTTGAAAGCTTCTTGAAAGCTTCAGTGCTTGTTGTAATTAAATGTAAAAGAGTGTAAAATTAGTGTTTCACAGAATAATACTTCCACAAGGCACTGTATCTATCTACAGTGAGACATGTTTGTAAAAACATGAGAGTTAAATGAAAGTTTAGAGGTTTTTTGTGAATTATCATTCTATCATAGTTGATCATGTTATAAAATCATACTAAGAACCCAAAGATCGATAATACAAGCTTAGAATAAAAAAAAACTCCTTCAATAGAGTTTGACTGACAGGCAATCTGACCAATCATAATGCTGAATCTGCCATTTTGTCTGACAAACAAACCAGACAGGGGAGTAGATTACACAATGGTGGACTTGAACTTGAAAAATAGTGTATTGACATCTTTTCGTGGTTGAAACAGGATACCTTCTGATGTTCATTCATGTTTATTTTGTGCTATAAAGAGAAGTAAATATAAAGAGATGATCGGTTTAATGTGCCACTTGAACTGAGGTGCTACAGTGATCTGTCACGACATTAAAAGAGCCACAAAATGGTATTTATTGTTTGAATTTCTTATAAAAATTACATTTGAAAGCTGAGACTTTGTTTCATACCAAAAGTAACCTGCTCTGTCTTGTCTGTCGGCGTGTTGTCAGTGTGGCAATGTGTGGCATCAGAGTGCCATGGCTTTTTGGACATAGCAACAGTAACGGGGGACGGCTCTTGCGAAGGGTCAATTGATTATGGAGATTAAAGCACCAGAGTCATTTCCACTTTAATTGATGCATTTCTGGTTGTGTGAGTTCAAGTCAACATCATCATTTAGAGTCTTCATGGACAGTCACTGATCATGCTCATAATCTTTCTGCTGTAAGCAAACGAGTCCTACAGCAGTGTGAACATGCTTCTTTTTCATTTATGTCCATTTAATTAGATATACTGCCAGACACATCTAAACAGAAGTCCATTTTATCATTATTTCATTTGGAGGCCTATTTTCTCTCAAATCATTAGGTAAACAAACACATTTGTATTGTTAAATAGTGCTTTAGCACGAGGTTTATTATGCAGAGACACTCCACTCCTACATACACTCTTAAAAATAAAGGTGCTTTAAAAGGTTCTTCTCAGCGATGTCATAGAGGAACCATTGGTTCCACAAAGAACCATTTAGTCAAAGGTTCTTTAAAGAACCATCTCTTTCTTACCTTTTTATAATCTGAAGAACCTTCTTTCACCACACTTTTGTGAAACAGAAAGGTTCTTCAGATGTTAAAGGTTCTTTATGGAACCATTTAGACAAAAGGGTTCTTCTATGGCATCGTGAAGCATTTTTCTTTTTAAGAGTTTACATGGGTGGCCAAACTTATTAGAACGCTAGTATTTTCACCAGCTAAAATGATTCAGGTGATGAGCCAGGTATTTCTATCTTTTGCTGTAGTGTGTCAGTAGGAAATATCAGGTTACATTTCCAAACATTAATTTTGCCATTAATTGTAATAATCCAGTGAGATTTTTGTTTGCACAAGGAGTCTGACGTCCGTGGAACCCAGCGGTGTGTAGTGTCCGTTGGACTGTCTGCCTTGAGATGTTGCCATCAGCAGAGCCCAGATTCATCAGGATGGCCTTGGTGGTGATCCTTGGATTCTTTTTTACCTCTCTCACTATCCTCTTGGCCAGCACAGGTGTCACTTTTGACTTCCAACCACGTCCTCTTAGATTTTTCACAGTGCGGAACGTCTTGTCTTTTTTTTTTCATAATACTTTGCACTGTATCCACTGGAGCTTCAGGTCCTCAGTGAGCTCCTTTGTCTTAGCCATGACTGTCCACAAACCAACAGCAGAGAGCTTCTGTTTTTCACCTGTTGAGTTGATTAAAACAGCTGTACTCAATGAATCAGGGTAATTAGGATGCTTTAGAACAGCTTGGACTATTTGGAATGGTATAGAACTTTGGATTTTCCCATAGACTGTGACAGTTTGCAAAGGGAATGAATCATTTTGGACATGCCACTTTTTGTTCAAATGTAAATAAAAGTTGGGAAATATTTTTTTCCACAATGATGGCTCTTGTACATCGTCTTACTATCTTTTGGGAGAATACTTTACTTTTAGGACATGAGCCAAAACACACCCTTTTTGTTTTTGTCTCTTTAAATGCAAAAGAGCTGGTGCTCCCAGCCCCATTTCTGAAGAGGGCGGAGCTTCAAGAGCCAACAAAAACAAAACAAGACAATCTCACGTATTGAAAATGTCAGAAACAGAAAATGTACCTGGTTTAAAAGTCAGCCGTCTGATTGTACTTTGCATAATACATGAGCACTTATGAATTACACAGACGCAAAAAAATAACAACATAATAACAACAAAATAACAACAAGCTCGTCTCCTATCTTTGCGTGCTATCACAAACTTTATAAGTCCTGCTTGTGATTATGAGCTCGACAAATTCAAGCGGTCGACTTCACATTGCTTGCATATGAAATTTTTAACTACCACATTTCTTAATTACGATCATTCTGGTAGCATGGGAAAACAACCAGTGAAAACTGGAATCGCGTGTTCAGAGAGACTGTTTATGATTTACTAGGATTATAAAAAAATGAGTGGGTTTTTCACAATTATAGGCTGGTTGTTTTCACACACTGTGGCCACACAACTGTGTTTAAACACCTTATAAAAGTGATTTTTACATAATAGGTCCCCTATAAGACATGCAATAACTGGACTACAAATATAACGAGGTATAATTCTATATTCCTACTAATATTGGACTGCAATTATAAGAAGTATAATTCATGATGCCATTGTTTTCAGATTTCATTCCCAATTTAGAAACATAATTTCAACCAAGAGTTATGCAGAGGCATTATAAATATTGCTGCCATGTGCCTTAGAGGGACTTTGGTGGTAGTTTGAAACATCATCATATGAACTTCAGTTATATGCAGCTTTAGTAGCTTTTCATCTTCATCTTTCATCAGTACACTAACAACCTCCCTGGAGCAACATCTAAACACTCTGTTGAAGGACACAGTGATGAAGAGGCAGAATTAGACCTGAACCTCCATACAAATGATTCACTTTCAAACAACCTCCAATACACAGAGGAACAATTAACCACATGTGAATTTCATTTGGGTTTAAGCAGATAGATAGATAGACAGATAGATAGATACAGTGCCTTATGGAAGTATTCATACCCCTTTATTTTTCACATTTTGTTAAATTACTGCATGTTTTAAATTACTTTTTTTTCCCCACATCAGTCTACACTTCATACACCATAATAGCAAAAAAATAAAATAAAATAGTTTTTAACATCTGTGCAGATTTATTAAAAATAAAAACTTAAATGATTTCATTCCCTATTCATATTCACATTCCATATTCATACCCTTATCTAAGTACTGTGTTAAATGGTATGAATACTTATGCAATGTACTTAATTCAGTTTTTTATTATTAAGTTCATTTCCAAAACAAAAAATTACAAATGTGAATGTACTCACCCCCTTGTCATTCAAGATGTTCATGTCTTTCTTTCTTCAGTCGTAAAGAAATTGTTTTTGAGGAAAACATTTTAGCATTTTTCTCCATTATAGTTGACTTCTATGGTACCCCAAGTGTATACTTCTAAAAAGCAGTTTAAATGCGGCTTCAAACGATGCCAGCCAAGGAAGAAGGGTCTTATCTAGTGAAACAATTGGTTATTTATTTATTTTGTTAATTACAATTTATACCATTTTTAATCTCACACGCTCGTCTTGTCTTGCTCTGCCTGAACTCAGTTTTTTCCGGTTCAAGGCAGTTAGGGTGTGTCAAAACTCCCATCTTTTCTCCCTCAACTTCAAAATCGTCCAGCTTCGTTGTTTGATCTTCTTTGGATGTTTACTTTGCAAACACTGGGTTAGTACTTCTGCAGCGATGTAGGATAATTTTTAAATGATTTTTGAATTTGAGGGAGAAAATAAGATGGGAGTTTTTCGACATAACCTAACTGTCTTGAACTGGGATAAACAGTTCAGGCAGAGCAAGACAAGCGTTTAAGGTTAAAAAGTATATAAATTGTAGTAAAAAAAGACCATTCTTCCTCACCTGGGATCGTTTACAACCGCATTTGGGATTGCTTGAAGCCGCATTTAAACTTCAATTTTAAAAGTTTAAACTTGGGGCACCATAGAAGCCCACGATATGGAGAAAATTCCTGAAATGTTTTCCTCAAAAAACATAATTTTTTTACGACTGAAGAAAGAAAGTCATTATAGTGCACGGATCTTAGATTGATGTGGGAAAAAAGGAATTAAAAACAGTTTAACATAAGGCACAAACATAAACTAACTGTCTTGAACTGGGATAAACAGTTCAGGCAGAGCAAGACAAGACAAGCGTTTAAGGTTAAAAAGTATATAAATTGTAATTAAAAAAAATACCATTCTTCCTCGCCTGGGATCGTTTACAACCGCATTTGGGATCGCTTGAAGCCGCATTTAAACTTCAATTTTGAAAGTTTAAATTCGGGGCCCCATTGAAGCCCACTATATGGAGAAAATTCCTAAAATGTTTTCCTCAAAAAACATAATTTCTTTACAACTGAAGAAAGAAAGTCATTATGGTGCATGGATTGTAGATTGATGTGGGAAAAAAGTAATTAAAAACAGTTTAACATAAGGCACAAACATATAACATGAAAAAAATGAAGGGGTATGAATACTTTTGCAAGGCACTGTAGATAGATAGATCTTAAATTCTAACAAAACAAAAGAAAGAAAGAAAAAACTTAAGTAGACTTTTTTTAAATACATTTTTAGAATAGATGAAAACAATTTTGTTTCTTTGCAGTGTTCTCTCTGGAAAAAGGTCCATGCTGGTGGGTCTGATTATACTTAAGCAATTAATGTTTTAACTGTTTTTTCTTCCGGAGAAATCCACATTAAATTGCTAGTTTCTGTAGACCAATTGTTCCCCGAAGGTCCTTTTACAGAGTTTTACCTTCTCGTCAGTAATTAGCTTTCCTGGCAGAGTGCTGTAGTGGCAAAGCTAACTCTTAGTGAAAGCCTAGTCCTTCTCTATTCTCCTCAAGCCTTTAATAGCTCCACTTGAATTCCATGAGGACAGGATATAATCATCAAGTGCTCTAAAGACACATATCAACTAATGCTTGTTTGTAATTTGGTGCTCAAACCTGTATTAATGACTTAAGTCAGTAAGTAATTCTGTTAAATGGAATGTGATCTTAATCTTTCATAGACTCTTGAACTGCTTGAATGGTAAAATCTGCATTGTACCTTAAAGGGATAGGTCACATGTTGTTCATTTTTTCATGTTGTAACGTCAAATGGTTGCACTCTGTGAGCTTCTGTTGCAATATTACTGCAACACAACTCGGAAAATATAATATTGATACAATGACCATCTATGAAAGAGCTTACAGGTGCCGATAGATATTTGGGTTTAAGGGGTCATATGATGCTGCTAAAAAAGAGCATTATTTTGTGTATTTGTTGTAATGCAATGTGTTTATGTAGTTTGAGGTTCAAAAAACATTATTTTCCACATACTGTACATTATTGTTGCGGTGCGCCTCACAGCCTTTCACTTAAAAAACACGTTCGGTGTTATCGGGGCCTTAGGGAGGTGTGGCTGAGTCTTAACTTTTATAATAAATATCTCTTTGGTTTTGAGACTTTAAGCTTTGAAACTTTACAGATCTTATCTATGCACAAATGGCTGGTAAAACTCCAAAGACAAAGGAAAACAAGAAACAGCATCATATGACCCCTCTAAGGCTGATGATACACGGGGCAACTTTTTGAGCAATTTTATCGGGCAACTTTTTTTACGTAATGTTGCTTGGACACTTTCCCATTGAGAATGGGTAACACATTTCTATCTGGATAATTTAGATCAGTTGTGGGCCCTGTATCGCACCTGGCTGCCGATTGACGGCACCATTTGCCAAAGTTGCCCGGCAACATTGCTCAAAAAGTTGCCCAGTGTATCATCAGCATAAGTGTAGGCTTAAACCAAATGCCGTACCATAGATTTTTCTTCACAAGGAGTCTAAACGCCCCTGGTTATCGAGTAAAATCCACACTAAGAAACTCCTTCAGTGTCTGTGGCATCATGACAAGTGTTGATATGTTCACATCCTGCCAGGATGGCATGTAGCGTTTCTAGTCTCTGTCATTTTTTAGCTCTTTCAGTAGCTGTGGCCTACTAAAAGCCTCAAAGGCATCAGGGCTGAAGTGGAGAGAACAAAGACGCAGGTCTTTAGGAAGTTTTATTCGTCCACAGGCATCTTCCCATTCTTTTCTCCTCTTCTTATCGCTAGAAAAGCAGTGAAGACTTACATCGCTTCTCTTGTTGCCCTTCAGCTGAAAATTACAACCAAAAGCCACGCAATATGGCATCTTATCAGTATTTTATTTTCCAAGTTTCCAAGCTTTATTCTCCCATCACTACTAAAAAGTGCAAATAAAATGTGTGTGTCGTTTCTTCTTTTTCTCCCAAAGATGAACCCTGTCTGGCTGGCCATCGGTCCCTTCATCTGTGTCAGACTTAACTTTGTTTGTAGTCTTCTTCTAGATAATTCTGCGAGTGGGGCTTGAGGAAAGTGACGTCGCCTGCGTCTCCACGGTTTAGGCTAGAAGGGATACAGCTCTGGCTGCTGGGCATGCGCACATCAATCTAACGTTATAACATTTTGTTTCGTCTCATTTTCGTCAACGAAAAAAAAACAAAAAAACAATTTTAGCATAGATTTTATTTTGTAAACCACATTTAGTCTCGTTTTTATTCGTCAACAATATTGCATTATACATTTAATTATAGTCATCGTCACGTAAATGCTGGTCATGTTTCGTCTCGTCTCGTTTTCGTCACATGATAAAGGTTTGTTGTCTGCATTTGCGATCGTAGAACGAGGAACAACAAGCACTACTCTACACTGCTCAAAACTCGCGTTTGAATAGTCAGTACTGAATTTTTTAAGTATACTTACAGGCTGTCAGTCAGAAGTGCAGACTGTACTTACAACATTGGAATTGCCCCACTTTTGAACCCTTTGTGTACAGTTGGCATTGTAAGCTGCTCTCTCATGTTCAGAAAACAGTCCTCTGTGAAATGCGCATCACCCACTTGAATTTTTGCGTTGGACTGTTCCGGAACAGTGTTGTAAATATAACTTAACTACTGATTTCTAGTTGTGTCGTCAATTGGAAGGCCAAACAAAGTACTTTCGCTTTCGCAATGAAACACACTGTGTCTCCACAACATGGCGGCTGCAACACTACTACAGCCGGTAAAAATTATGCCTTCTTTCTTTCCATATACATATGGGCAGCGTCACGCTAATCTACTCATGCCGTGACGTGGACAAGTGGGGGCGTTTGAATGAGCTGTTTTAGGGGTGTGTGGCTAAGTCTTAACTTTTAGAATAAATATCTCTTTGGTTTTGAGACTTTAAGCCTTGCAACTTTACAGATCTTATCTATGCACAAACAGTTTGTTACACTCCAAAGACAAAGGAAAACAAGACACCGCATCATATGACCCCTGCACAACTTACAAGCTTATTCATTGAGAAAACAAGGCTTTTTCAAGATATCTTCTTTAAAAATCTACATGTACCAATCGAATTTTGTTTAGACTGTTTATGACTTGTACCCAATAATCAGTTGCACTTCAGGTGTTTACATGACCTTGCACATTGTCTGATTATTAAGGATAATGGGTCTGCGATTGTGCGGGTAAACATGCTCATTGTGAAAATCTCATCTGAAACCAAAGGAAACAGAAATAACCAGGAGCTTCCTCAGAAGAAAATCAACATTTGCTCTCCAATATAATCTGGGAATTTCTGTCCTGACTCCATGTTGTTTGGCTAATAACAAAAATTAGGTTTTCATCTCCAAGCTGTTTTGTTTGTGGTATATTACTCATATCCAGTGTTGAGTCACTCTTCAGTACAGGAAGGACAAAATCAGCGACCATGAGCGATGACCTGACAGGTCAGCTGGGATTAATCGATGACGAAAACGTAATCTTCACCCCAATTTACTGGCTTCCTTTTTTAATTTCCTTCAGCTTCGGTTGGCAATCATCCCTTTCAATCCTTTAATAAAGTTGAGTAAAGCTCCTGTCATCACGCAGACATTATGGCGTCCATGTGGCAAAGGTAAACACACACAATAGCGCTTAAGATAGCATTGATTGAACACACCCCCAAACACAGCGAGGCATCTGAGGTGAGGCTAATTAGCAAGCGGTCCCATCGTCGGTGAAGTTGCGGAGGTGGGGGGTGGTGGAGAAGTACTATGGGAAACAAAGAACGGAGATGTGAGTAGGAGAGAGAGACACACATTAAAAAACATGTTTTAAAGACATTCATTTCTGTAATGAAAACTGTCATTTAACTTGTAAAGCGAGCAGGCCTGGTGTTATTTACAAAATGCGAACAGCGGGTGCAGGTTTGATGATATTATGCTAGTAAATGCTGGTTAGCTTTAAAAAACAAGCACTGATGTAGCAGTTAAACACATGATGCACATGGATTATTAATATCCCACTTTTTCCTTTGGGAACGGAGCACTTGCTTCAGTTGAATCAACCAAGATGTTTGTGTGAACATGGAGACCTGGAGGTACAAAAACGCATTACATTGCCTTGCTTGAAATATTTAGATTCCTTTTAGGCAAAAAATGATTTGAATCCAGCAACCCCCCTTGGGCCACAAATGCACTGAATTACATCTATTTTACATTTATCAATCAAATTTAGACCACATGTTAAAGTTTAATGATAGTCAGAAGCAGAGCTTTAAATGTGTAGCTGAGCTCAGTGCTTGCTGAGAACTGCTTCACTCATAAATTATTTTGCTTTTTTTATTTTGGTTTGTTATTTATATAATATTATAGTATTTATTAATATTTTGAATTTGCTTTTTTACATTTTATATTATATATTTTATATAATATATACTTACTAGAATTTTTTAATGGAGAGATTTTTTAATGGAGTCTCATCAAGGCTGTATATTTGATCTAAAATACAGAAAAAAACTGTAATATTGTGAAATATTTGTTGAAATTACGCTTCCTATTTTAATATACTTTAAAGTATAATTTATTTCTTTGACGCAGCACTGAATTTTCAGCATCATTACTCCAGTCTTCAGTGTCACATGATGATCCTTCAGAAATCATTCTAATATGCTGATTTATTATCAATGTTGAAACTGTTGTGCTGCTTAATATTTTTTGGAACCTGTGATACTTTCTTTTCTGTGACTCGTTGAGGAATAAAAAGGCAAAAACACAAGGATTTATTCTAAATAGAAATCTTTACTATGAGTTTTTACACATTTAACACATCCTTTTTAAAGTATTAAAATCAAATTTCCTAGAAAAAAAAAAAAATGAACTTGCCCATCAAGTTTTGTCCCGCGTAGTGATGGGTCGTTCTTGAACAATTCGTTCATTTTGAATGAATCTTTAATGTGACTCGGGAAGAACGAGTCGTCTCGGGGAGTGATTCGTTCAGTCGCGCATGCGCAATTGTGCAACTATGAACGAACCACTCAAACCCGAAGACTCGAGAAATGAACTAATCAATTCTGTTTCTGGCTCAGGCAGCATAGGTAAAGCGTATGGGGTTGTCACGTGATGAACGAACGACTCAAACCCGTACAGATAGAGGTGAGGGAGCTAATCATAGACTGAAGACCCAGGTAAACAATGAATTAACCTTTTCTTTTTCTAATAGTATTATAGCTTTGTCTTGTTTGTAGTGTAATCAACGTTTGTACAAGCAGTACATGTGTTATGGAAGTAACACGTAGCTTTTTAATTATATTTTGGTAAAATGAACGAAATGACTCGAAAAAAGATTCGTTCATTTTGCTGAACGAGACTCAAAGATCCGAGTCGGTAAAATGATCCGAACTTCCCATCACTAGTCCCGCGCCGCACTCTGTTGCGTTGGGTCCCGCGGGAGTACCCATATTGCAGGTCTCTATTTGCGAGTGCCGCTCTGCTGCCGGCTGCCGGGTGTCGACCAATCGGTGATGGTAATTTAATGATACCTCGTGCCAAACCCAGACCAATCACTGTTCCATTCACGCCCCCCTCCCCTTCCCTTCTGTTCTCTGTGTTGTGTGCCTTGTGTGTGATGAATGTGCTACTGGCAAATGTATCGCAAGTAACTAGCTCGGGAAAACTGTAAAAATATTACCATTTTCAGACGAGTAATGCCTTACACTACTAGTTACTAAAAAAGTAATATTATTACAGTAATGCGTTACTTTGCAACACTGTTCATATCTCCAAAAAGTCTTTAGTTTTAACATATTTACAAAAGAAAGATACAGCTTTACGATTCTCTCCGAAAACAGCTGAGCTCCTGGAGACGCGCTGTGAGAGGAGCTAAAGATTGACAAGAACTTGCGCGTTGATTGCCAACAAAACACAGACATTTGATGCCGTTTCACTTACCATCTGCAGTTCTGAATCATGACCGGTATCTTTTATAGCTGGGACCGCTCCATCTTTTAGTATCAAGTGATGTGCAAATCCAGTGTCGAACTGAGCCTTGTTTATAAAACGTTCATCAACAAACACACTTGCAAAACTCTTTTTCTGCTCCGGAAAAGGATACATCATCCATTGTTCACGTAACGCTGGGTTCTTCGGGAAGCTGAGCAAAGTTATCTTTGCCTTACAACCAAAGCCTCACTTCTTTAGAGACATTTTTCCCAAGTATATCCCATCCAGCAGTGCAGCCGAATGAAACACGTTGATGGGTGCACTCTTGCTCTCACTCTGGTCGATGTGTGCGAGGGCGCGCTCTTTCAGGAGAAATGCCCATACAAGGAGTTCCACCCTTCAGGACATCATGAAGAGCCATGATCGAAAAAAACTTTCCTAAACGCAAGAAACCCGGAAGTGTGTATTCGGCACATAAATACTCTTGTTATACGTCCAAATCGTTTTTTGAAACTTTGGCCATGTTTAGCATGAGAATCCAACTCTTTAACAGTGTAAATAACTTAACATGCATGAAACAGCATTGCCCCCCCCCCCCCCCCTCATTTAAATACTAGTGTATATTGTAGCACAAAATTTCTATTTTGTTTAAACACTTTTTTTTCACTTATATGTTTCAAAGAATCTTGCAAGAAGTTTCACAACTGTTTCCAACATTGATTTTAAAAATAAATCATATTAGAATAATTTCTGAGAGACCATGTGGCACTGAAGACTGTATTGGTATTGGTGCTGAAAATACAGCTTTTGCTTTATTTTAAATTGCAACAATATTTCACAGAATTACAGGATTTTTCTATATTTTTTAACCAATTATATATACAGCCTTGATGAGCGTAAGAAACTTTAAAAAACATAAATCTTACTGTGCTTGCTTATATATACTTTTATATATAAGTAATTCAAAATAATTCGTTTTAATAAATGAATTTTCATTTTTAGTTTAAGTTTTAGTAATTTTATATGATTTGATCATTTTATTAGTTTTTAATTTTATTAAATCTATTTATTTTACATTTATTTTTATTTAAATTTTAGCTATTTTATTTTTTATTTTTTAAATTTCAGTTTATTTCTGTTACTTGGCAAGGCAACATTATCTAATATAAATATATATCTCATTTTAATATCTAATGGTTTTTAGTTTTTCATTTTATTTTATAACAAAAATGAATGAACGAAAGATTTTATGAAAAATGTCTGAAAAATTGACTGTTGATGTTCATATGAAAGTCAATGGGATCCAAAAGTTTCAACCTCTAAAAGAGAAATAAAAGTAGTGTAAAAGTAACAGATACATTTGTTTTAAACTATTCTTTTGAAGCAGTATGATCACTGTGAACGTGAAATTTAGGTGGATCAGCTCATGTATGCAGAGCCCAAATCATAAATGACGGCAAGACAATACCATCAGACCACATTCGTTTTTCAAATTCTTAAAAAAAAATCATCTTTTGTGTTTCACAATACAAAATAAAGTTAACTATCCCTTTAAATTTCAAGTTGACTTTATTTTGGACATGACTAAAAGTGGTCATGTCTCAGTGGCAAGTTGTTTACTGTGTAATTAGTCCATTTTCCATTAGTCCATTTTGTGAATTCTCACCAGTTTGACCTGTTACAAGCATGAAAACAATAATGAGCGATTGATAAACTTCTTGATCTCATACTTCAATTAGTTTGTGGTTTTAAAGTGCCCCTATTATACCATTTTGAATATTGCCTTTCATATAGTGTGTAATGTAGCTGTATGCAAATGATATTGCATGATAAATAAAATTATTGTCTCCCAAAACAAAGAATCGACTGAATGAGTTGTTAGTAATTTCGAATCCCAAAATTTGAATTATGGCAATGGGCGCGTCGTTTCTGACACTCGTTGTACGCGGTAGACCAATCACAACAGACTGGACCATCTGACCAATCAGAGCAGAGCAGGCTCAAGGAAAGGAAGGGCTTAGAGAGACTGAATCTTTAAACTGCTTCAAACAAATCATTTAAGAATCAATAGAAAATGAGGTGATATTAAATGCATATTTTAAGAAAACGAAAACATTGTTTGACCTTGGATGCATGTAAACCTCTCAAACAGACTCCCAAAACAATATTAGGAACTTTAAAAATGGCATAATAGGGCTGCTTTAATGTGTGATATTGGTTCGTGGAACATCATCTTTGTGAAATGGGAAGGTCTTTGAAGGACCTCTAGACTTTTTGCTGTCATTAGTGTAGTCCATCTCAAGGTCTGTGTCTGTATGTGGTCTATGGGTCAACTAATTAAGGTGGTCTCCGTGTCTAACTCTTTGAGCTGTAATTGCTTGCAACTCTCATTCTCCATTCAAGAATGCTGTCTGAAATACCATCTTCTTTTGTTTGCTGTAGAGGATCCCCTGAACAACACTCACACAGAAGCCCTCATTCATGTCATTCCTCGTGTCCTCTCTAGAAATGAAAGCAACGAGGGCTTGTTCTAATTAGTGACAGCGATATTTGTCTGATGCTATCGTTACGACACTGTTGGCTTTATTGTTGGTGCTTTTGTCCTTGAGGTCCTTATTAAAACCGAAGGTATCCTCTTTCACTCTCAGATGTGTCTTGCTTAAATCTCCTGAGTAAAGACGTCTCATATCAAAACGAAAAAAGGTCTTTGAAGTCCATGCTCATTATTCTGACAGTGCACTTTATCGCTGAAAAAGACAAAATCAGACACTTTGATAACTTTAAGCTAAACTAATACATCTGAAGAAATACAATTAGTATTAGGGATATAATTAGGTTTAAGAACGTAAATGTTGGAAATGGAGTGTGTTAGTGCTATCCATTCCACTGGGTCTATTGACCTCATTTACTGAAAGCAATATTCTTATCATTAGCACTCTTCGGACGTGATTAGTTTTATAAAATGTGTTTGAGTTACAGTTATTAACAGAGAAAATCTGTAACTTGTCTTTATTCAACCAGAATGTTATGTGCACTGACTGCAGAATGTGACCAAAACTTTAAAAACCGCTGCGACAATTTAAAGTTTAGCCACCACTGGTGGCTGTTGGGTAAGATATCATCTTAAAGTTGGCATGATTTTCACACGATTCTGAAGAAAAGAATATCAGAAATATTAGAAAACAAAACAGGCGATGTGGGCGTTTACACGTTCAATGATTATGGTACAGCATAAATGGTATAAAGGGTGCTTCACGAGTCTTGAAAATTGAAGCCAAAGTGATCACCCCTAGGTGGCAGGCTGCATTATAGGCTGCATGTAATCTAATGGGACGTGAGCCAAACTAAATAATCAAATTACACTTCAAATAATTGGAGAGGTAAGCACAGCACCACAGCATTTTCATTTTGGGGTTAACTATCCCTTTAATTCATTTAAAAGCAGACATTTCAAGCTTTCTATGGACATATTTCTCATGTCTGTGTGTCAAGTATTCACTGAGGTTTGGTTCATTTTTGTGATGTGTTTCAGAAAGAAGTTATTGTGAGTGTACACAAATAAAAGTGTGATAATGGTTGCACTGGCGGGGTTAAACTTGGCATGAAAAGAAAATTATTCAATTTTGTAGAGCTTCACGATTCTGGATGATTTGAGAATCACTTTTTTTTTGTTTAAAATAGACATTTCACAATTCTGCAGAAAAGAATATTACAAATATTTGAAAACAAAATAACAGCCTAATTTACTGACAAAAAAAATATTTTATTCAAAAAATATAGGCATGTTTGAACAAATTAATGTAAAAAATTACTAAAATTAAGGAGTCAGTTGCCGGTTTTCATCCAAAGCCGCGAATTTAACTTATACGCAAAATTGGAATATCATATAAGACATTATTTAATTTGGCCTTTCCATTACTTGGTTCTGATGCAATACTTCAAAATGTGCATAAAAACAGGGTGATGGAAACAGCTAGTGTCTCTGTCATAAAGACTTGTTTCCTTGTTGGATGAATCAGCATTTGTGAATTAATCTCTTGATGGAATGATTCAATGACAAATGCTTTTTTTTTTCCAAAGAGACACTTGTCGCCACCTTCTGGTGTAACAAGATAATTGATAAATTAAAATGTCAAAATAATTTCAAAAGGTGATTAGCTCTATTATAAGTATATGTACTTACGTATTCTGTGGAAGGCGTAGGACCAAGAAATGTTCGTCCAATCAAAATGCTCATTCCAAGTATTTTGATTGACTTTCCTACCTACCTGTCAACATATGTATTTGCATAGCTCTGCTCACCCTGTTCACGCAGACAGAATACATCATCAGCGTGTTCACATATGCAGACAGCGAGAGTTTTCTCACTGGTGAATGACACATGATGTATTGTAGTAATGTTGTCTCTGATCGTCTGGTTTGTTCGCATTCGTGTTCATGCGTTCGGGACGCATGGCTTTGGACGGGGATTTGCAGGGAGGGTGGGACATTCATTTTCAGTGCTATCAGGCTAAAGACAGCATTTCTTAGATCTCCTATTGCACCTTTAAATGTTTGTAACACATAAATAACGATAATGTGAGGTCAAAAAAACAATTTGTTTCATGTTCTCTCCAGATTAGCAGCAACACAAAGATTTGAATGTTCTAGCATGAATATCGTACTTTCAAAGGTTTAACTAAAGTCCCTAACGTCTTTGGTTTAATGCCCTTGAAGGCCGATCCTCTCATTCATTAACATGGGCAGCGACACAAACATGCTCTTCTTGCGCTCCACTGATGCTTGCAGTGTGAAACAGGTTTTATAGACATAGCTAAATCGTTGTCATTTAGGTATATGATCGCGTGGGTGTTTGAAGTAAGATCATGATCTTTAACAGCCATGGCTGTGATTGGCTAATGTCATTGTACCGTATCTATGGCTGCCATTACAGCATGTCATGTGTTTTGATACTCGAGACGGCAAGCGCTGTGATTGAGCCAAATGTGCATGATTCCGAGACCGAAGAAATTGAAACGCTGCAATCATTTGCAATGTAATGTAACTAGCTATTGTGTGAAGGGTTATTAATAGGAACAGTAACATAAACTTTAATAAAATATATTCAGCTGACATTAGGGTGGGTGATATACTGGTAGACACAATTAACCATTAGAAATTTGTCAACTGGTAGAGATTTTGGACTATCGTCTTTATCATGGTTACAAGCTCACTTGACAATACTGTGCTACTTCATTACGAAAATCTATCGTTTACATGCATTTTTAAGCATTGTGGTTTAAAAACAAGTGATTTTAAGCCATTAAAGCGCAATCAGCAGTGAAAGTGTGCTGAGAAGTGGGTGCATGTGAAGACGGTGCTCATAGTTATTTTTGCCACTGTATAGGCCTTAAGCAGTTAAATAACACATACTTGTATGTGTCAAAATGCCCATCTTTGCAAGTATCCTCATAAACATAGTAAAGTAAAAGCAAACAGTTGAGAAAAACACACACACACACACACACACACACACACACACACACACACACACACACACACACACACACACACACACACACACACACACACACACACGTGTAATAGTATGCGGTCTGTCATTCATGTTTGCTGTCTGTCATACGATTTTGTTCATATCGTCCACCCCTAGCTGACATATGATTTTATTTCTAACACTCAGTGATGATACGCTTAGGTCCAAAATAGTGTTAAATACACTCTTAAAAATAAAGGTGCTTCACAATGCCATAGAAGAACCTTTTTTCTCAAATGGTTCCATAAAGAACCTTTAAAAAATCTTTGTGGTGAAAGATGGTTCTTCAGATTATAAAAAGGTAGGAAAGAGATGGATTTTTAAACCTTTGACTGAATGGTTCTTTGTGGAACCAGAAATGGTTCTTCTATGGCATCGCTGTGAAGAACCTTTTGAAGCACCTTTATTTTTAAAAGTGTACACTGGTTTGACGTTTATTCTAAATGCACTGTAAGATAAAAAAAATAAAATAAATGTACTTGGCATTGCCTTATCTTAATAAAAGATACTGTGAAAAACCAGCAGCATGTTTAGAATAACAATGCGAATAATCTAATTGCTCAGGCATGTTATTAAAAATAAACTTTATCCATGCATCTCTAATATTCAGATCTTTAGGAAGGCTATGCAACAACAGGTTTGCAACAACAAAAAAGCACAGTGAGGTGCAACTGTAATGATTGTAAGGGAAACTTTAGAAGTAAAACTAGAAGTAAGTTTTTGTTTGTTTGCAAGCAGGCAGAGACAAGACTTGCATGTATAATGAGTTAATTATAACAGTATGTATAAAATCTGAAAGAAGCAATAAATGAAAATGAGGATCATGGCTGATGCAGCTGCGGCTTCACAACCACCGTTATGAGACGTGTCTGGGAACTGACTCTCTTTATTCCTTTAATCTTCTTTTATCTTGAATAGCATGCCAGCGGTACTTCAACAAAGTTTGCAAAAACTCTTAAAAGTCAATGTTCACCAGGCAGCACAAGAAAGCATTTACTTTAGTTAAGGAATTTAATGAAGGTTGAAATAAAGGAGAGGCATTTTGGGGAAATAAAAAAAATAATACACCACACTAACAGACATTGCCAACTAGACACGATTAGATTTCTCAAAGGACAGTCTAAAAACAGAAGGTAATTTTTACTGAGGTTGTGTGTGTGAGAGAGAGAGAGAAAGAAAAAATGGACAGGATTAAAATCAAGCGCGTCTGTGAAACAGACATTTACATTTCCTCCGGGAAACCTAGTATTCTGCAAAAAGGGCTATTGTCAGGGAAATTAAACATTTGCTTGCAAGGGCAACTGTTCAATCCTGACAAGTGAATAAAAAAAAAAAAAATAATGGCTATATTTAAGTTTCTATGTTAGTAGAAACACACCTGATCTTGCTCATTTTTCTTATACCAGCAACCTGTGTTGCATAATTTCTCTTGGTTTATTTTCTTCTCCTTTGAATTTTCTTTTATTCTTTCAGGCGTGTGACTTGATATGATAGCAATCTATCTCCTCTAGAAAGCATTTCCATTAATGAATGTGTCACAAGGAGGGTCAGACTGAGACGTGCAGATCCATTTGCAGCATTTTATTGTCAAGATCGTAGTCGGGGCAAACAGGGTCAACACCAGCAAACAACAACAGCGAAGATAATCCAGAGAGTAAACCAGTAACCAAGCGTGAGTCAAAAACCAAATGGGCAGTCCAAAGTAACAACAGAAACAAACATAGAAAACAAGGCAAAACAGGAAACAAAACCAGGAATAAACTAGGAAACTCTGAAAACACGGAGACTAGAGCCGTTTCTCAATACCAAGTACGCAAAGTTCGGACTTGCGTCCTTCGTAGTTCGAACTTGGAAGTTTGACTTGGGAGTACGAACTCCCGAGGACATAAGGATGCAAGTCCTGTAATTCTGCAAATGGAACAGCAGTGTACTTGATAACGTCAGTCAGTCAGCTCGCCTTTTCTACTCCGGTTATCTTTACTGCTTCACTGTATGTATAAGACGAAATATGATATCAACCACCTCTGCCTCTTTACGTTTTCATTTAAACATATTAACAACTGCAAAAAAGTAATTCAGGGAATGTACAACATTACAGTGAAACAAAATACTATATCAAACAGCATTGCCTCTTAAACGTTTCATTTAACCTTAAACATATTAATAGCGACAAAAATGTGGTTCATGCAACGCGTTACAAAACAATAATTACAATAAAAGTGATATCAAACACCATTGCCTCTTTGTTTTCTTCAAAATATAAACCACAACTTTTTTTTTTTTAAATAATAAAACAATATGTGATTTAAGCTGTAGGTGCAGTGTGTATAATACATCTGGACTTGTAAAATGAAACATGACAAGCACACCTCTGCTTTTTTTGTTAAATGTCAGTTTTAATGAACAATATTAGTCATTATAAAAGTATAAGAGATTTATGTAATCGGAAATAAAGACAAAAGGAGACAATTCGGTCAAATGCATGCTAATAAATAATTTATGAAGAATAACTTTCTCCTCATATGACCTGGAATAAATAATAGATTCATGAGACCAAAATTAGCTATTAGATTTACCCAAAACGAATTATACCTCGTTTAACTACTACGGAGACATCAGTACCAGCGGCAAACGTCAGAAGGACAAGCCGCGATGAGGCTCTCTCTCTGCGGGATTCATGACCACTGAGCATCCGGTGTTCGCCACGAACTAGCATCTCCGAAATCGGCGAAACAAATTTTCAAATAGGCGCTGTCTTTGTAAATAAACCGCAGATTTGAGTTTAAAACAACTACATTCTCGCCTGAAAAACTCTTAAACCCACATTTCATGACACAATAACAGTAATATTTTTAAATTATGCGGGGTTTCTCCTCCACCATTAACGCTCGCTGATTGGTGCGAAATGCATTCTGGGATATATGGCTGCCTCAAGTCCGCACAAGTCTCCTCTTGATGCATCCTTGATATGAGGGGCGGATCAAGAACACATCCGGGGATTTGAACTGTACTTGCTAGATGTGAACTTTGAATTGGAACAGTACTTGGGCGACAACTGATGACGTTTCACAAGTCCACAAGAACACAAGTCCAGACAAGAACGCATATTGAGAAACGGCCTAGGAAACTGGGAAAACGCTTAGAAATGCAGAAAGAGCTCTGTGTGTGAGTGGCTTAAATGCATGAGAGTTAATGTGAAACAGATGTGTGCAGCAATCAGTGCAGTGGGAAACGAGGAGCAGGTGTGTGCAGTGATTGGTGCAGTGGCTTATGGGGATTGCAGTCCAGAATGTGTGTGCAAGAGTTCATGAAGACAGGATGGACCACATACGTGACAGAATGCCTAGAGAACACCCAGTTTACCATATTTACACATTTGTTTTTATACATTTGTATGTTCAGAATGAAGCCGCAAGCAATGCTATTTATTATGTAGAGAATGTGTTTTTTTGACAGCAAGATTGGAGATTCAAACACAAAGAAAACAATACGATCTCCAGGAGTTCTCTAAAGGAAAGATTAATGCACATGCAGGGAACAAAATTAGATTAAAAGCACTTGCACAAAGGTGTAGCACCCCATGTTGTTTTCTTGCTAATTTGACAAAAAATGAGCGCTGTGTTATTTCCTGTGATGGTGTTATGCTCTGCTCCTTATCCTCCTTTATCTCTGTACATATCTTCTCTCTGCGAGCACTGGAAGCTAATCAGGCGGAGAATTAGAGTCCCTCACTGTTGTGATGTCCTCTGATATAACACCTCTGGCAACCTTAATCAGCCAGCAACTGTTGCGCACGATATTCAGGGCTGCTGTTTTCCACAGCTCTATTCAACCAAATTATAGGCTGTACAATATCAGGCCAAGTCCCAAAAGGAAGCAGACACAGAGGAAAGAAATAGAATTTGTGTTTACCTTCATCTGTCTTGATCAAGGCACTCAGCTCAATTCGAACTCATTTTCAGCGTGTGTTTGTGTGAATGCTAATGGCACAGAGATGTGACCCTTCTTTTATCAGCATCATTTGTTGCTAGACACCTTGGAAGGTGTTTTATTACAAAAAGATGCCTTAACCACTCTAATAATTTATTTAAAGAATGAAAATCACATTTTTCAAAAGTTGTTTATGACCTTCTATATAAAAACAACAACAACTGTAACACTATATAACACATAGGTAACACTTTAGGGACCAATTCTTACTATTAACTAGTTGCTTTTAAGCATGCATATTACCAGTGTTGTGGAGTAACTAGTTACATGTAACATAATTACGTAATTTAATTACAAAATAAATGTAATTATAATCTGTTACAATCACTGAGGAAAAATGTGCAAATAAATTACAGTTACTTATGAAAATGTTACATCTGAATATTTTCACACACATAGATTTGATTGATTTCTTTCCCAAATTGCATTGACTGCTCTAAATATGAGACACTAATGTTTCAGGAGTTTAGGACACAGAGAAAGACACATATTTATTTGATAACTGTGGTATTTCCCAGTTGGGTTTCACATGGCTCCGGGGGGGGGAATAAAGACCTCCTGTATCGAATCAATGCATTTTTGTAAGTAAATTACCCATATTTAAAACGTAATAATCACTTTTCTCTATCTAGTGATAACTGTCGTACACGGAAGCCATTCCGGTTGGATGACATAGGACGTCTGCGGAGAGGAGAGAACAAAACAAACCACCGGTCACGAATTGTAAGTACTAAAGGAGGATTTGTAAAGAAAAATATTGGAGGATTTCAATATAAGCTAAGGGAAGACTGGTTTTCCTTTGCTAAAGAAAGATAAATTTGCTTAGTTTACTCCTGTAAACAAACCTTGGTTATTATTCATACCCCTGGCAAATTCTTTTGACCAGAAATGACAGAGGCTTCTCCCTAAAGATAATAAGAGGATGTACAAGAGGCATCATTGTGGAAAAAAAAAATTCTCAGCTTTTATTTACATTTGAACAAAAAGTAGCATGTCCAAAAATATTCATACCCTTTGCAAACTGTCACAGTCTATGGGAAAATCCAAAGTTCTATACCATTCCAAATAGTCTGTTATAGTAGTCAATAGCTGTTCTAAAGTATCCTAATTACCCTGATTCATTGGGAACAGCTGTTTTAATCAACTCAACAGGTGAAAAACAGAAGCTCTCTGCTGTTGGTTTGTGGACAGTCATGGCTAAGACAAAGGAGCTCACTGAGGACCTGCAGCTGTGCATTGTGGCTGCTCACAAGTCAGGAAAGGGCTATAAGACCACATCTAAATGTGGTAACACTTTATTTTAAGGATCAGGAATTAGACAGTAATTAATGACTAATAACTGCATTTGTAAATGACTAGTTATGGACTTGTATGCCATAACAAGCTATTTGTAAGTCCTTTATTGGCTGTTGTCTTATGTTGGTCTTATAGACCCTTTATATTTGTTTCTGTCCTAAGAGTGTACTAATTAGCTAAAAATAAATAAACTAATAACTTGTATTGTGCGAATTACAAACTTTATAAGTTCTCAGTGCACTATGCGAATGTGTAGCTTATAAGTATGAAATAAACATAGAATAGGAAATACATAGAATAGAAATGTATCATTACATCACTTGCTCACCAATGGATCGTTTGCAGTGAATAGGTGCTTGTCAGAATGAGAGACAAAAGTCTTCTCTCCCATCAAAATCCACTGACAATTTTATTTAGAACTACTTTGGACATTTTTGTCTAGTACAGTTATTGATCTGTTCCTATTCCTCTCCTGATTCAGCTGAGATTTTTCTCTGGCGAAAGCAATATTGATAGACAATATAATTGATGGACTTGTGTGGATTACTTGTGGATTATTGTGATGTTTTTCTGGCAGCACCCATTCACTGCAGAGGATCCAATGATGAGCAAGTGAGTGCTAAAGTCAGAAACAAACTTATCTACATCTTGGATGGCTTCACGGTGAAGACTTTTATCATTGTTGACTCACTTCCTAATTGTTCCCCATTCACACTTATGATAGAAGATGATTATAAACTTCAGCAGAAATAATGTAGAGTCCTCATTGAGACACTTGCAAAAGCTTGTGAGATGTTTTGAAGCAGTTTCTCTTGAAAGCATGTTTGAGAGCCTGTTATGCATATTTAGGATGCTAATTCAGTGCTTATGTAAATGTGAGATCTCATTAGTTGCACCAGTCCTTTAGTTCCTATTAGTCCATCCTGCTTTTCTTCATGATTAGAAAGAAGCCATCACCTGGCTAGCTCTCTTTGATGTCTTTTATTTGTCGTTGTTCCAAAGAGTATCAATTGACACATTATCTCAAAACGACTGAGCTAAATGAATCGAGCCTTCCCTCATTGTGTTCACAGCATATGCTGTCATTTAAATGTTAAAATATATTCAAATAATTCTGCCTTTTGTTATAGAAAAGTAAATTAGATTGCTGTAGTTTGCATTATTTCCTGCCGTCTTTTAACTATGATTGTCAACAGATGTGTCAAATGCAAAAATATTTCCATTTTGTCTAAAAGTTTAGTAAATGGTTCCATAAAAAGATATTTTTTGCACTACTATTTCACATGTCTCAGGGTAAGCAAAACGCATTTTAAGTATTAGTTTTAGTATAAATCACAAACTTTACCTTTACACCATTCCATCTCGCTTTTCAGTAAAGGCATTCACTATGACGTTGTCAGACAAACTGATTACTGCTATAAACTTTTCCATCATGTCACAGCTTAGACTCTTACACACCTTCAAGAGCGGCTCATAGAGCTAGTTCAAAGGTTGAGACAGTTGAGAAGCTGAAAAATGGTTTGGTGTTTAAATAAAGGACAGAGCAGAATGAGCGAACAGAAAGAGAGTCCAGCTAATGACGATAAAGGATGCGTGAAGGAGGATGAGAGAAGGAGAGAGTATAGAAGGACAGAGGTGGAGCGAGTAAATGGAGAAACACTACTGCTGCGGGCACATTTCTGCACAGACCCTTGTCATATAATTAGATCTTGTCTGTCTCAAACCCAGTCCAGAGCAGTAAAGCACAATTTGATGGTATTTCTGCAGTAATCTGGGCGAAGGGAGTGTGTGTGTATATGTGTGGGTTTGTGTCAGATTTTAGTGGCATTTTAGGGACCAAATGTCCCTGAAAACAAGCAGAACCAAAAAATGGAAATTCTAACCTTTATAGTAAATACTGAGATGTGCATTTGTTACTGTACTTTAGAGGCCTTTTAGGTGGTTAATGTACTGTATGTCATTTTTCAGCTAGTTGTATTTGTCCCTCGTGAATGTAGGCTGCTTTAGGCACTGATTTTAGACATGCTGTTAGACCTCTCACTTGTCTTAAATATACCAACAACATTGAGAAAAATGCAATCTGTCATATCATATCATTTTCTCTTCTGTTTGAGTTGGTGGACATGTTATATGGTGGTTTAAGTCAGAGTTCTGCTATCTCAATCTTGTGAAGCAACTAAACTAAGCCTAATTTTCTTATATATTCTTTTATAAATGCAGATTTTACAAATTTCTTCAAATTATTTGGCTTTTCAGCAGTTTTGTGTATTTAAACCCTTTCCAACAAAGACTGTGATTTTGAGATCCATCTTTTCACACTGAGGACAACTGAGGGACTCATATGCAACTATTACAGAAGGTTCAAACGCTCACTGATGCTCCAAAAGGAAACATGATGCATTAAGAACCAGGGGTGTAAACTTTTGAACAGAATGAAAATGTGTACATTTTCTTATTTTGCCGTTTATTATTATTTTTTTTTCATTTAGTACTGCCCTTCAGAAGCTACAGAAGATCCATGTTTGCTAGAAGACAAAATAAGTTAAACTTACCCTGATCTTCAAATTCAAATTTGTTTCACCCCCGGCTCTTAATGCATTGTGTTTCCTTCTGAAGCATCAGTGAGCATTTGAACCTTCTGTAATAGTTGCATATGAATCTCTCAGTTGTCCTCATTGTAAAAAGATGGATATTAAAATCATACCGTCATTGTTGGAAAGGGATCAAGTACACAAAAATGTTGAAAAACCAAAGAATGTGTGGGACCTAAAGACTTTTTCTGAATACCAGCGGGCAGTTGAACTATTTAGGACAAACACGGGACTCATGAACAACTATCACTGAACAAAAACTAAAGAAAGAACCATAGCTGTGGATCATTCAGGTAACAACAGAGTATTAAGTATCAAGTGTATGTACGTTTTTGAACGGGTCATTTTTATAAATTCAACTTTTATTTTCTCTTGTGGACTATATGTAAACTTACTTTGTGTGAAATATCTTATTCAGGTCAGTACTAGATAAAAAATAACATGCATTTTGTATGATCCTTTTATTTTGGTAAAATAATTAACATTTTGCAGATTCTGCAAGGTGTATGTAAACTTTTGACTTTAACTGTATATACATGTTTACACTACAAGTTGTTTGATGTTCAGTGTTTTTAAAGCTTATAAGCTCACCAAGGCTGCACAAAAACAGTAAAAACAGTAATATTGTGAAATATTATTACATTTTAAAGCATCACATGAGTAGCAGTGCGATATGGCTGTGTATCAGCACAGCTGTGATTAGTACTATTACAATACTACTACTAAAATAATATTTAATAAACAACAACAACAGTCAACATAAAAGTTGTTAGGCAATTCAGTCAAAAAGTACAAAGGCTGCGCTCTGATATACAGCATTAAATTACATAAAATACAACATGATGAGATTTTGCTCTCAGCCAAAACGACTGGCTCTGGAACAAATAATAGATTAATGAGACCAAAATATTTTAGATTCCCGTGAGATTCTCCCAAAACGAATTATATCTTATGTTTAACCACTACAGAGACATCAGAGTCAGCTGCAAATTCCAGAAGATCTGGCAGAGGTGAGGCTGCTCTCGGCAGGTTCACGAGCACTGAACGCCGCTGACGCCCTGGAGCTAAAATCTTCAAAAACATGGAAGCAAATTTTCAAATAGATGTTATCTTTAATAACAAACTGCATATTTGAAGTCTAAACAAGTACATTCTCTCCTTATAACTCTTAAACTTCATTCAGTGACAGAAAAACTTGTAGAAATTATATTGAATTTTGGGCATCCGCCATGACACTCGCTATGAGAAATACCGCAAGCGGAGTGATACAAACTGTGAAACAGTTGGAGTTCTGATATCACTAGAATATCACACTCCTCTCAGCCAATCAGATTCGAGGACCAGAAAGAACTGTTGTGTAGATAATAGTAGTAGTAGAAGTAATGTAGGACAGACTCATTCTTGGTTGCCCTTTAATTCCAGCAGCCACTTTATATTTAGTCTGACATTTTAAATTGCTGGTGAAAAAAGATTTGCCTTGTTGATTTTCCACCTCAGTGATGTGACAAAATCCATTAATCAATGAATCCATTAGTCTCTAATCAATTCCAGACTATGAAGAATGAACATATTTAGTTCACTTTAAGTTAGACAGACAACAGCAGTCATTTTCTGAGCTTGAATCATCCTTCATTGCAATGCAGAAAGCAGCACAGTGACATTCAAGAGCTTGTTTAATTAACAGTGGTGTGTGCAGGTCCATCATGGTGGGGGTCAGGGGCGTCTAAATGGAGTAAACTATACTTGAAAGGTCAGTAGTTTATGTCACTGCAGTAAAACCTGTGGACATTTCAGCCACATTGACTTTTTCAAGCCTGAACCTGAAGTTGATAGGTCAAAGAGAGTAATTGGAGATAGAAAATGTCTAATGAGTGCAAAGACTTCCGTTAGACGCAGGAAGAAAGACGCATGTAATTTGAACAGATTATTTTCCTTTTGTTCTATATAAAGGCAATTTAATGATCTCACTGTGGGGTTAAGAGTTTATAATAAAGCCAATGAAAACAAAGTTGACCCTTTTTCATTTCTTAATACGCTTTTCCGGTCCATTTATAGCCATAATGGGCATGATTCATCAGTGCACATTTTCCTAAAGAAAATCCTTCATTGAAGAAGCTGTATTTAGTCCAAATGTTCCTTTTCATCTGACAAAACAGTATTTTCAACCTCTCCCCTCCATCCCTCTGACTCAAGCCACTTTCATGATCTATTGATCCAATTTCCTGAATTGTCTTTCATTTCCTGTTTTGAAATAATGGAAATAAGATAGTTGCGCAAACATTGTTCATGTAGAAGTCTAGTTGTTACCTGGTATTTAAATTCCCCTTTAGTCATACTTTGTTGTGCTCATTTTGTTAGTGAGTATGAATTGAGAAATACTGATTTATAGGTTACAGTTTTTCTACAAAAACCAATGGTGGTTCTTCTTACCAGCTGAAGACTTGGATCAATACTTTTGGTTTTGTGCAAATGCCACTTGAGCTTTTTTCCTTGGCCTTTTTCTAAGTGCTTGTACCTTAAAATATGCAGGGATCAAATGCTGCAAAATGACAAGTAAAGAATATACATTGTCCATCATTCATCTCTCTCACTGAATGTCACATTTTTGAAAGAATGGCAAAAACTGGTTGGTTTTGATTGGTTTTTGCTATGAAGTAATTTCGGTACAATGTTGAGTGCTCCTTTCATCCTTCAAAAGTATGAGACCGTTGAGTAATTTCTCCTTCAGTCAGCATTTCGTTGAATGAAACTGATGACTTCTGACACATTTCTACAAAATTATCCAAAGAGCAATTTTCCACATTCCCAGAGCTAGCACGCACTGCCCTCTGTTCACCTCATTGCCAGAGGAATTACGCTGCTGATGAAAATCATGGCTATTAATCACAAAAAGCAGGCCTGTTTGTAATGCTCAACATTATTCTTCAATCTCTATCGAACCATATACACAAAAAATATGTTTTTTACACCCACCCACACAGATGCACAAACATCAGTTGCCGTTCATCCAATCATTAGCCTTCTTGAGCAAAATAATAATCACAGGTTCAAAAGATCAGAGGAAGCCTTTACTGGTTAATGATCTGCAGTCATTTTTGTCAACGTCTATTAAGTTATTCAAAAATACATATGTGACCCTGGACCACAAAACCAGTCTTAAGTCGCTGGGGTATATTTGTAGCAATAGCCAAAAATACATAGTATGGGTCAAAATGATTGATTTTTCTTTTATGCCAAAAATCATTAGGAAATTAAGTAAGGATCATGTTCCATGAAGATTTTTTGTAAAATTCCTACTATAAATATATCAAAATGTAATTTTTGATTAGTAATATGCATTGTTAAGAACTTAATTTGAAGAAATTTAAAGGTGATTTTCTCAGCATTTTGATTTGTTTGCACCCTCAGATTCCAGATTTTCAAATAGATGTATCTCAGCCAAATATGGTCCTATCCTAACAAATCATACATCAATAGAAAGCTATTTATTGAGCTTTCATATGATGTATATATCTCAGTTTTGTAAAATTTAACCTTATGACTGGTTTTGTGGTCCAGGGTCACAAATGTACTGTTCGTACAAAAATGACCTGAATAATAACCTGACCTGTTTGAATTGTTCCTTATCCCATATATAGTGCACTACATGCCATTCACCGTACAGAAAATACTAATTATGTGAATAAATGACCGATTTCAGCTGCAGCTTCAGAATCTATTTATAGTGTAGGGGGCGGTATGCGTCAGACTCTAAGGAGCATTTGATTTAACAGAAAGTTTAATGACACGCTGTAGTGCAGGGTAATGTCATCAAAATCATATTGGCCAAAGTTAGAGAGTGTATCTTGTAAATGTGAATTTTGCTATTGTTTTGGAGCTCACTAGCTTATAGATAGCTAACATATTCATTCTAAAAGCCAAAAATGATTTCATGGGGACTTTAAAGGTGCAATGTCTAATATTTAAGATGATCTCTAGACAGAAATGCAATATAGTATACATAACTATGTTTTCAGGGGTGTATAAAGACCTTACTTATTGAACCATTATGTTTTTATTACCTTAGAATTATCAGTTTATATCTACATACACCCCTCACATGGAAGTCGCCGTATTGTTTCTACAGTAGCCCTAAACGGACAAACTGCTCTACAGATCGCGTTTCATCACTGTTGTTCTAGCGGAAAAACACTGACACAATGATGAACACGTAACTGTAATATTCACAATAACATCGTTTTATTGAATTATTAAGTAAAAATAATTCCTTAATTTACGTTTTAAAAGAAACCTCATTACTCTTTGCTGTCTAAAACGACGACATCTTAAAGGGATGGTTCGGAGTAGAATTGACTTCATTGCTATGCACTCCGAAGCCCATCTAAATACCCCATCCAAAGTTTTTTTTTTACCTTAGTCAAACATTTATGGAGATATTAGAGTTTTTCGAATTGCTTGTTACAGGAGTGAATGGTACATGTGATGTATCTCGTAAATTGCACCACTAAACGTGCAAGTAATCTTACCAAACTTGTACAGTAGTGTAAATAGGTTATGTACTCACAAAACGCCGCATCAGAACATTTGTAAGTCCACCATGAGTGTTTTAAAAACACGTTTTACCCGAGAACTACTAGTCTCAAAAACTACAAATGGCGACACGTCGACGTCACTTCCCTGGTTTGAAAAAAGCACGTAAAAGTCCTCCTACAAGTTGACATGCAGACAGATGTAGTAGGAGGACTTTTACGTGCTTTTTTCAAACCAGGGAAGTGACGTCGACTTGTAGTTTCTGAGACTAGTAGTTCTCGGGTAAAACGTGTTTTTAAAACACTCATGGTGGACTTACAAATGTTCTGATGCGGCATTTTGTGAGTACATAACCTATTTACACTACTGTACAAGTTTGGTAAGATTACTTGCACGTTTAGTGGTGCAATTTACGAGATACATCACATGTACCATTCACTCCTGTAACAAGCAATTCGAAAAACTCTAATATCTCCATAAATGTTCGACTAAGGTAAAAAAAAACTTCGGATGGGGTATTTAGATGGGCTTCGGAGTGCATAGCAATGAAGTCAATTCTACTCCGAACCATCCCTTTAATCCCGTGTGGGCCACCGTAGCTTCAGTAAAGGGAGGGGTGAGCTGTGGACGGGAGCCGTTGGTTGCAATTCACAACATCACCGCTAGATGCTGCAAAAATCTACACACTGCACCTTTAAGTAGTTTAGTTTATTATTTATTAGACAAAACTGCTTTACAATAATATTTGGAAAACATTTTGTCAGGCAAATCATAGTAATGTTCAAGCAACGGGCAGAAATACAAGAAACAAAGAAAAGAAACAAAACAATAAAAGTTGTAGAGATGACAGTTTGTGAAGATTATTAAGTGTCTTAAAGGGGTCATTGGATGCAAAACTCACTTTTACATGTCTTCACTTTTTAATGTTTGAACATTAATGTGTGTTGGCGGTTTGTGTACACAACCACCCTACAATGAAAAAAATCCACGCAGTGGTGTTTTTTTCATCTTTAAAAGTAATATCCCCCTTTTAAAATCTGGTCATTCTCAGCTTATTGTCGGAGGCCACTCCCAAGATAGTTGATTGACATGAGCACCTTACCTTAGACCCGCCCTCACCGAGCTGAAACAGTCCGACTCCAATTGCCATTGAGTCGACTCCGGTGCAAGGGAAGACAAGAATGTCTCCGATTGAGCGATTGAGGTGTTCTGTTGTTGGATGTAATAATGAACATAGCAGTCGTCATTTACTCCTGACATCTGAGCCGCTGAAGACGCAGAGAATTAACGTTTGGTTTTTGAAAGGAAAGTGCTGATCCCGATCTACATATGGCCTTTCTTAATAATGTGTTAGTTAACAAGTTTTGCAGCTAAACGTGGCTAAATTCGGCTAAAGTAAACATTGCGGCTCGTCATCCCACTGCAGAAAGCGGAGGAGCGAGCAGAGCTCATTAGCATTTAAAGGAACATGCAACAAAATAGCTCGCTCTAAAAAGGGCTGATTTTGACAAGGTAAAAAGAGTGTTTTTTACACTACCATTGAGAAATTTTAACCAAAGTATGTTATAGACTTTTCATCAAGACCCTAAAGAATCATATCAACTTGTGGAAAATGGGCGTCCGATGACCCCTTTAAAGGAGTAGTTCACTTCTAGAACAAAGATCTACAAATAATGTAGTTACCCCATTGTCATCCAAGATGTTCATGCCTTTCTTTCTTCAGTCATAAATAAATTATGTTTTTTGAGGTAAACATTTCAGGAATTATCTCCATATAGTGGATGTCCAAAATGCAGTTTAAATGCAGCTTCAAAGAGCTCTAAATGATCCCAGTCGAGGAAGAAGGGTCTTATCTAGCAAAACAATAGGTTTTTCTAAAAAAAAAAATAAAAATTAAATAGTTTCTAACCTCAAATGCTCATCTTGTCTAACTCTGTGATGTGCATGCATACTCTGTGTAATCCGGGTCAACACAGTTAGGGTATGTCGAAAAACTAATTTACTTCTCCAACTTTAAAATTGTCCTATGTCGCTGCAGAAGTACCAACCCAGTGTAAGTGAACATGCAAAGAAGGTCAGCCTTTACAAAAAAGGTAAAACAGCGACAGAAAGTGAGATGGGAGTTTTTCCCCACTAGTCCACTATATGGAGATAATTCCTGAAATGTTTTCCTTTAAAAAACCAATCATTTATTCCTGTGATGCAAAGCTGAATTTTCAGTATCATTACTCCAGTCGTGTCACATGATCCTTCCAACCTTTTCTCAGGATTCTTTAATGAATAGAAAGTTATTTGAACAGCAGTTATTTGAAAAACTGTAACTTTTGTCTGCTTTTGTATGTATGTACTTTTGATCAAGTCACACTATTCACTCATTTCACACTATTCATGCTTTCCCCACCTCTACTGCCATTCTAGATTGAGATAACACAGTCAAACCTTACTCTAGATGAGTGTGTTTTTTGCACATTTGTGTTGCAGATTGGCATTCTGACCTTCACGGCTGTCCGTCAAGCTCTGCGTCTGTGTAATTGCCTGTCTCTGCGGCCTCTCTCCCCTCCACTGCTCTCCAATAGGTCAGACAGATGGACAGGCGCTGACCTGCCTACAGGAGTGACGTGCTGGAGATCTGTGCGTGAGTGTGTGTCTGTATCATCGTGAGAGAGTAAGCGCTTACACATACCCACTGCTCACCCGCAGGCTGGATTTAGTCCATCCGAAGTGAGAGGACTCTTTTGTGTCCTCCTTTCTCTCTCTTACATGTGTCCATCTGCTGGTTTACCAGCCAAATGGTCTATTCTTCTAATCACAGTGTTTATATGACTCTCTCCAGACACGCCGATGCATTGTTCTAGTTCTAACAAGCCTTCTTGCCTCTCTATTTCAGGGCTAGTGAGTGATATAATGGGGATCTATAGTACCTGGAAAAGCTGTAGATTAGCATGTTGTTCCAAACCTGTGAGATCTTTGTTCACCTTCAGAACACAAATTAAGATATTTTTGATGAAATCCAAGATCTTTTTGACCAAAACGCAACTACCACGTCAAGGCCCAGAAAGGTGGTAAGGACCAGTGTTGGGCGTAATGCATTACAAGTAACGCAAATTATGTAATAATATTACTTTTTCCAAGTAACTAGTAAAGTAACGCATTACTTTTTAAAGTTACTTTAAAAAGTTACTTTTCCAAATAAGTAACGCATGGGGACAGGAGAACTTTTAATCAATAAATGGGGGCATTTATTGATTAAAAGTTCTCCTTTCCCCATGTTGAGAGAAATTGTGAGTAAGATGTTACTTCAGTTCTAGAATAAATGTGAACATGCAAAAAAATAATCTCACTCACTAAAAAACAGTAGTAAATAGTATTTCTCAAAATGAATAAAAAAAAATAGTGAAATTCAACGCAAACCTGCAATAATTATATTATGTTAAATAATAAAAATGTTTTATTAACCGATGTCTTTGCTGCTGACCTTCGATGATCCAATTCATCCATACTAATAAGCAAAAAAAAATTATTGCTGAAGAGTTGACATTTTTGTCTTCTGCAGTCTACTGTACAGACGTGAATTTACTTTTCTCTAAGCCTGAGGCGTTTGATGTAAACAAACAAGCAAGCCCTGCCCAGATTTAAAAAGTAACGCAACGCATTACTTTCCATAGAATTAACTAAGTAACATAACAGTGGGGTGAAAAAGTGTTTGCCCCCTTCCTGATTTTTTATTTTTTTGCATGTTTGTCACACTTTAATGTTTTAGATCATCAAACTAATTTAAATATTAATCAAAGATAACATAAGTAAACACAACATGCAGTTTTTGAATTAAGTTTTTTATTATGAAAGGAAAACAAAAACCCACATGGCCCTGTCTGAAAAAGTGTTTGCCCCCTAAACTTAATAACTGGTTGGGCCACCCTTTGCAGCAACAACTGCAATCAAGCAGGAATTTTGTCCCACTCATCTTGGCAGAATTGCTGTAATTCAGCCACATTGGAGGGTTTTCGAGCATGAACCGCCTTTTTAAGGTCATGCCACAGCATCTCAAGAGGATTCAGGTCAGGACTTTGACTAGGCCACTCCAAAGTCTTTTTGTTTTTCTTCAGCCATTCAGAGGTGGATTTGCTGGTGTGTTTTGGATCATTGTCCTGCTGCAGAACCCAAGTTCGCTTCAGCTTGCGGTCACGAACAGATGGCCGGACATTGTCCTTCAGCAAAACAGCCCCAGACCATCACACTACCACCACCATATTTTACTGTTGGTATGATGTTCTTTTTCTGAAATGCTGTGTTACTTTTACGCCAGATGTAATGGGACACACACCTTCAAAAAAGTTTTGTCTCGTCAGTCCACAGAGTATTTTCCCAAAAGTCTTGGGGATCATCAAGATGTTTTCTGGCAAAACTGAGACGAACCTTTATGTTCTTTTTGCTCAGCAGCGGTTTTCGTCTCGGAACTCTGCCATGCAGGCCATTTTTGCCCAGTCTCTTTCTTATGGTGGAGTCATGAACACTGACATTAACTGAGGTTCACCACTGTTCCATGTTTTCGCCATTTGTGGATAATTGCTCTCGCTGTGGTTCGCTGGAGTCACAAAGCTTTAGAAATGGCTTTATAACCTTTTTCAGACTGATAAAATCTCAAACAAACACTTTTTCACACAGGGCCATGTGGGTCTGGATTTTGTTTTCCCTTCATAAAAAACCCCTTCATTTAAAAACTGCATGTTGTGTTTACTTGTGTTATCTTTGATTAATATTTAAATTAGTTTGATGATCGGAAACATTTAAGTGTGACAAACATGCAAAAAAATAAATAAAAAAACAGGAAGGGGGCCAACACTTTTTCAAACCACTGTAATTAGTTACTTTTTTAGGGAGTAACTCAATATTATAATGCATTACTTTTAAAAGCAACTTTCCCCAACACTGGTTAGGACAATATTTTGTAATAAATTTAAATTTAACATATTACAGAATATGAGATGGAGTCAGTCTCATCTGTGTTCTCATTAATTACACGAGCAGGACCCAATATATATGTCTCTAAAGAACCTGAATGGATAATTACGTAAAGCAGTGTGACACTGTGGTACAAAAGGGACACATGATTTGTGCATATTATAATTGCAGACTATGAGATGTGTGTATAAATACTGGATCAGTGCTAATTGAGCCTCAGGGCTGCTAACTGAGCATTGGTGGTGAGGTGGGACTTGTTAGTTTAGAGTCAGTCCTGCTTTGTTAACGAAAGGCCACCCGCTGGCAGACTTCTTGCTTTGTTTGTCATTAGTTTAAAGGGAAGAGTGTGCGTATGTGTGTTTCTGGATGTGCTGGTGTGTGCGCGCGTAGGAGTGTTTGCAATTAGCTGAAATGGAAGAGAAAAGCATTTGCTTGCGTCTGCTTAACCTGTCTGACCGGTGTGATGGAATGAAAATGAGCCGAATGCATCACTGAATTATTAATACATCAGAATCACTGGGCATAACACACTTTGACCATGGCAGAAATGTACGCCTGACCCTGAATTGGATATCTAGGAATGATTTTTATTTTATTTGTACTCCAATGTCTCTGACTGAATTTATTAGAATGTGTATAAAATAGTTTGTAGTCTAGTACTTCAGTAGAATTGAGACATTTAGTAAGTTCTTTCTGTTTGTATCACTCTACTCTATATTTTATGGAAGCCCATTTTCGCCACTAAATAAAAAATAAAAGTTTATTGCGACTTAAAACTCACAATTGTGACAAACAAGTTTATATCTTACGATTCTGACTTTGTAACTTCCAATTGCGAGTTTATATCTCACAATTCGAACAGAAAAAGTCAGAATTGTGAGATGTAAACTCAACAAGAGTGGAGGAACAAGAGTGAATAGTTTCCAAAACTACATATTCTCTGAGGTACTTCTTTTGAACAAGTATTTGCTTCAGGGTTTGTACAAGGTGCTTGAATTTGAATTTTTTAAATTTAAGGCTTGGAAAACCGATAAAAATAGCAATATTCCTGGAGAGGTAGGCTACTTGAAAAGTGCTTGAATTATTGAAAGACAATGTATCTAAGTGTGTAATTTTGTCAATAAGCACATCTTTTCACGCAAAAATTCACACCATTCAAAAAAACATCATACCTTTTTCCGCTTGTTTCAGTTAATTTCAGAAAGTAATTGAGCTTAGCCAGTAGTTGTACTGACGGTGTCATGTAAACATGGCTGAAGACACGAAAAGAGGAACTGATGAACCCAACCAATTGAGTCATTTACACTGGAACCGCTCCGATTGATTCAAACTCGTGACTCGACTATTAATTGCAAGTGATTCACTAGTAACTTTACTATTCACTTTTTTGAGTTTCAACATAGCCTGTAACGATTTTAAAAAGCACGTAGTGATGGGTGAAACAAAGCTTTTTGAAACTCCGAATCAGCTGAACCATTGTGGCACAAAATGATTCATTCTTTCAAAGTGCTCTACGCGAATCGCGTATTGCGAATCATTTGATTCAAATCAGGACTTCAAATTGCATATTGCGAATCATTTGATTTAGATGTACCGATCTAAGTCAAATAATTTACGATCAGAGCTCAGTTTCACAGCTTCACTGCCATTCACAGCTCACATTTCTCATGGCCTCATTGGATACCAAAGTGTCCATCAAATGTGCATTTTGGAAGTAGTAGGTCATCCGAGTACTTTTAACCTACTGTTTTATGAGTACTGTAAATTGGTACATACTTCTCTTTTCACATACTGTTTTTTAAGCCCAATATTTGCTCATATTTTTGTCTATGTAGGTAAGTACTGTATACAGTGCTTTGCAAAAGTATTCATTTTTCACGTTTTATGTTGTTGCCTTATGTTAGACTGCTTAAAATGACTTTTTTCCCACATCAGTTTACACTTTATACACTATAATGTCAAAGCAAAAACAGGACTGTCATAATTTTGTAAATTTATTAAAAATAAAAAAACCTGCAATAAGTACATTGCATAAGTATTCATACCTTTAACTTAGTATTTAGGTGAAGCACCTTTACAGCCTCAAGTCTTTTTGGGTATGATGCGACAAATTTTGCACATCAGCATTTAGCAATTATCTGCCATTCTTCTCCTCACCTCTTTACCTCTCAAGCTGTGTTAGCTTGGATGGGGGCTCTGGACTAGGTTTTCATTAAGGCTATCTTTATATTTTGCTATGTTGAGCTTTTCTTTTACTCTGACGAGTCCCTCAGTTCCTGCCACTGAAAAAACAGTCCCACAGCATGAGGCTGCTACCAGCACACTTTACGTTTGAGATGGTACTCTGCTGGTGATGAGCAGTGCCTGGTTTTCTTCAAACATGATGCTTGGAACTGTGGTTCATCAGACCAGAGATTCTTGTTTCTCACAAAAGTTCTTTAGGTGCTTTGTTGCAAATTCTAAGTGTGTTGTTCTGTGTCTTTACTGAGGAGAGGATTGAGTCTTGCCACACCGCCATAAAGATCGGATTGGTGGAGTGTTTCAGTGAAAGATGTTTGTCCTTCTGTAAGTTTCTCCCATCTGCATATATGATCATGTAACTCAACTAGCATGACCATCAGGTTCTTGTTCACCCATCTAACCAAGGCCCTTCTACATCAATTGCTCAATTTGTCCAGGAAGCCAGTTCTAGGAAGAGTCCTCGTTGTTCCAGACTTCTTCTAATATGGATAATGGAGGCTACATGCTTCTGTGAACCTTCAATTCAGCAGATTTTTTTCCCAGATCTTGATGCAATCCTGCCTCTGGGTTCTATAGATAGTTATTTTGACCTCAGGGCTTATGTTTTGCTCTGATATGCATTTTCAACTGTTAGACCTTTTATTAAGACTATTAAGACTTTATTGTGTGCCTTTCCAAATCATACCCATTCAATTGAATGTTCTACAGTTTAACTTCACTCAAAGTGTAGTACTGTAGTATCTACAAGCAATATGAATGTTCCTGAGCTAAATTTCAGTTGTCCAAGATAAGGATATAAATACTTATGCAATGGAATCATTTTAAAGTTTTTCATTATTAATGAATTTGCAAATATGTTAAAACCTGGTTTTTGCTTTGTCATTATTGTGTATGGAGTGTAGATTGATGTGGGAAAAAAAGTAATTTAAAGCAGTTTAACATAAGGCAGCAACATAAACATAAAAGGGTTTGAATACTTTCGCAAGGCACTGTACATACTGATGCACTCAGTGTCTTTATAAATGAATCATTGAATCATTGGCTGAAATCTTTTTTTTATTCTCTCTCTCAAACGTAGATGCAGCTCCAAAAATGAATTATTCACTGAATTATTTGGTCGACTAACTTGTGCAATAACACTGATTAATTAAGGAACAGAATGTTACTACTTTGTCTAACTATGGCTTTGTTTGAAAATGTTTTCATTTTAGGAGCAAAAATAGACAACTGACAATATTAGTATAATCATGATATTAAAATAATGAAATATCATGATCTTGTTAATTAAGGGTTTGTCGCAATATCCCGGTATTGGCGATGTTTAAAAAAAAAACTAATGGTACACATACGATAATATGACACACAATAATCCACCATCAATATGAAGCATTAAACTCCCGCGTGTGATTTGTTTAATTCATACTTGACACCAGAGCGCAGAAAATACACAAGCAAGACACATGGGAGTAATAAAACAAATTATTTCCAGGAAATCCCTTATATGGACAAAAGCATCCAGCTGTCACTGTAACTGAATAAAATGTAGAATGAAATCTATGATAAAAATGTATTTATTATAGATATCACAATATATGTGACCCTGGACCACAAAACCGGTCATAAGTAGCACAGGTATATTTGTTGCAATAGGCAAAAATACATTGTATGGGTCAAATTATCTATTATCGGATATTCAGTAAAGATCATGTTCCATGAAGATATTTTGTGAATTTCCTACATAAATATACACTACCAGTCAAACGTTTCTCTTTAATGGGGAAGTGTGTCCAAACTTTTGACTGGTAGTGTATCAAACTTAATTTTTGATTAGTAATATGCATTGATAAGAACTTCATATGGACAACTTCAAAGGCGATTTTCTCAATATTTAGATTTTTTTGCACCCTCAGATTCCAGATCTTCAAATAGTTGTATCTTGGCCAAATATTGTCCTTTCCTAACAATACATTAATGGGAAGCTTATTTATTTTGATTTCATATGATCTATACGTCCCAATTAAAAAAAAAAAAAAGAAAAAAAAAAAAAGACCCTTATGACTGGTTTTGTGGTCCAGGGTCACATACCATGAATTTTTGAGACTATGTTAACTGTAAAAAATCGTGACAGCCATAATTCAAAGTTAATTCGTGTCATTTGATCAAGATAAATGTGAATCAACACATTTAATGTGATTTAAAAAGTACAAACTTTTTAAGCTGGCGTTATATAATCAAAAAACAGGTAGTTTAGAACTTTAAATGAGGATCAAAATCAATAAGCACATAATCTGTGAGGAAATAAGAGTCTGAATATACTTGTAATGATTTGTCTCTCTGTGCTTCCACTTCTTTTGTCTGTTACGTTTAATTGAATTTAAATGGAACTGATCCCATGCTGACATTCTTAGAACTCCATCTGCGGAATTCAGTGTGCAGTTCTGAAGAAATACAGTCTACACACTCCTGTCTTCCTCAATCAATGTCACGCAGCTCCATTCTCTTTGTTCCTTTATGATGTTCTTCATACACACTTGGCTTTGATCAATAGGTCTTATGTGTGCGTTTTATATTCGTGGGTTTTCCCCACAGGACGTTACACTTCCTCACAAATCGTTAGGACATATTGTAGGACGTTTATAGACATGCTTAGTGGCCAATGACAATATGACAGACTGCTGACACATTCATGTACGACAATGACGTTGATAGGCAGGTGTCAAGAATGGCTTTGACACACTCAGTACTCATTGAAAGAAGGAAGTTTTAAAGAACTGTGAGTGGCACAATCATCTGCTCATGGAAAGTAAATAAGCATATATTATGATTTTCATATCTGAGCCTTCAATTATTTTCCTATCAGCAGCACAATCTTTCAGCGCTTGCTGAATAAATGTGATAAAAGAGATACAAGGGCTTTGTTAATTACACAGTCATCCATGAAGTGAATCCGGCAACCGTGTCGACTAATAGATCTGAATGCACTAAAAAGACTGTTTTGTTGCTCTCTGATTTGTTTTCAGAAGAGATTTTCTCAAATGCATTGTTGGAATAGTAGAAAGATGGACAGAGAGTGAGCCAGGCTGGAGGGTTTGAAGGTTGAGATGAAGCGTTTCTGTCTTTGAGGATGGATGGTTGAAGGAGATAATGCTGCATCTCTATTTCAGAGTCATCATTTAACAACTAATTACTGCTGTCTTGCCTCTGTAGGCCCTCCACAACACCATCCTACCTTTTATCCCCTCTAATAACCAGAAATTGCTGACGCAACCACCCACATCTCCATTCCAAAGCACATTCTTAAGTCCCTCTCAAAATTACTTTTATTATAATGATTTCTGAAGTATCATGTGGCAGTGAAGACTGGGGAACTGATACTGAAAATCTTGATGCTTGAATTTTTTTTTCAGAATGGCATGATACAAACTCGTAATTCTGACTTTTTTCTCAGAATTGTGTTAAACAAAATCACAATTACGACTTTTTTTCTCAGAATTGCGTAATACAAACACACAATTCTGACTTTTTTTCTCAGAATTGTGATATAAACTCACAATTGTGAGTCATAGACAGAATTTTGAGATATAAACTCGCAACTCTGAGAAATGAAGTCAGAATTGCATAATGTAAACTCACAATTGTAAGTTATAAAGTCAGAATTATGAGATATAAACTGACAATTTACTTTTTTTCTCAGAATTGTGTGATACAAACTCACAATTATGACTTTTTTTTCTCAGAATTGTGCAATAACCTTTTTTTCTCAGAATTGTAAGATATAAACTCACAATTGCAAGTTATAAAGCCAGAATTGTGAGATACAAACTCGCAGTTCTGAGAATTAAAGTCAGAATTGTGAGATGAAAACTCAGAATTATGAGTTATAAAGTCAAAATTGTGAGATATAAATGTGCAGTTAAAGTCAAAGTTAAAAAAGCAGTCAAAATTTTAAATCGAGTTATATCACAATTCTGAGAAAAAAAAGTCAAAGCTGTGAGTTTGGAACTCGAGCTGCGTCGAAACGCTATGGGAACGAGATGCCCACGCCTCCAGACTTGCAAATCCCTGTCTAGTGTGATGTCAAGACTAGGGCAGAAGAACAGATGAACCAGGAGTGGCTTGGAGATCTAGGTCGTAGAACCTAACGAAGGTAAGGGGCGTTGCAAACATCCTGAATGGGGATCCCCGCAGAAAGAGCTTTGGAGGCTGCCAAACCTCTGGTGGAATGGGCCTTGACCCCCAAGGGCGAGGGCAGGCCCGAAGCCTCATAAGCAGAGGAAATAGCATCCACAATCCACCTGCTAAGTGTAAGCTTGGAAGCAGAGAAACCTCTCTTAGGTGGACCGAAACAAACAAACAGTTGATCTGTTTTACGCCACAGGGCAGCTCGAACTGGACACATGCAATTGAGTCTTTCCTGGTCTGAGTCTTGAAACGGAGGAGGACAGAAGGCCTGAAGTTCTATCGGCTGTGGAGTAGCAGAGGGGACCTTAGGAACATACCCTGCACGAGGGTAAATAAATGCTTTGACCATGCCAGGGGCAAAGTCCAAATAAGAAGGGGCCACCGAGAGGGCCTGCATGTCCCCAACCCGCTTAAGGGAAGTAACTGCTAACAACAAAATAGTTTTGAAGGTTAGCAGCTTGTCTGATATCTCCTCTATAGGTTCAAAGGGGGGCCTACAGAGGGCATCATGCACCACAGCAAGGTCCCACATAGGGACCCGGTGACGAACTGGAGGCCTCAGCCTCATGGCACCATGGAGGAAACGTGTAACTAGGGGGTCTTTACCCACTGAAGTGCCACCATGAGGGGTGTGGTAGGCCAAAATTGCCGCCACATAGACCTTCAAGGTGGAGTTGGTTAACCCTGTGGAGAAGCGAGCCTGCAAGAACTCCAGCACTGTACCAACTGGGCAGCTGGCGATCCCCACACCATGAAGTGAAGAGTCTCCACTTCAGGGCGTACAGTTTCTTCGTGGAGGGAGCTCTAGATTGGAGGATGGTCTCAACAACCTCAGTTGAGAGACCGGAAGCTATGAGATGAACCACACCCACAACTTCCAAAGCTCCGGAAGGATTTCACCCCCTGCTTGTGAGAGGAGATCCCTCGTGACGGGAATCTCCCATGGAGAGCCGTCGAGAAGAGATATCAGGTCCGAGACCTCCCTGGTGGTTGATGTAATAGACCACCGCTGTGTTGCCAGTGCGAACTAACACATGGTGATCTCTGAGGTCTGGAAGAAAGTGTCTACGGGCATCACTCTCAAAATAAATCTGTGCAAACTGGCACGAATAAACAGAGTAACAACACACACATAGAGCGCTTCGCTGAAGACAGAAGTTGATGCCGTTTGGTTTGCACATGCTTTTATAGTTCCTGGTCGATGACGTCACCCGCCTGTGACGTTCTTTCTCTCTCTCCCATTGGATGGATTACACATGTATTCAGAGCGCACTCACACTGAAGACGTTCCCATAGCTTTTCGACGCAGCTCGAGTTCTCGGAAGGGAACTCAGAATTGTGAGTTATAAAGTCAGAATAATAAGTTATAAAGTCAGAATTGTGAGATATAAACTCGCAATTGCAGAAAAAAGTATCTCGCAATTAAGTTTATATCATGCAATTGTGAGAAAAAAACTGTGAGTTTGTATCACTCAATTTTGAGAAATAAAGTCATAATTGTGAGATAAAAAGTTGCAATAACCTTTTTTCTCAGAATTGTGCAATACAAACTCAATTCTGATCTTTTTCTCGCAAATGTGAGTTTACATCTCGTAATTCTGAATTTTCTTGTATTAGTTGTAAAGTCAGAAGTATGAGTTATGAAGTCAGAATTATGAGATATAAACTCGCAGTGCACAATAATTAATGGTTTATCAGTATTGACCAGTATTTTAATGTGGTTGCATCCCATTTTCTGACTTCTTGAAGTAACCACTCCACATTTTTACTTTGTACAGTGTTTCCTTTCTCATCGACACTTGTAATTACATTACATTATGCATGTTGAATGGGTTGCAACTACAGTTTCACATTGACTACAAACAAATTCTCATATTTAGCACACTTAGATTTTTATAATGGCAGTAACCAAGAATTCCATGATGCATCTCTGAGAAATGCTCTTCATTCCACCATCTGAAAGGCTTTGAGTCACTTGAATGAATCATCACATCCCTGCTCCATCACTCTCTCAGCAGTCCCTCATTGTTTTCCCTCCTTCCATCTTTCAGTGTCTTTGCACCCTGTTTTAGCACTATGTTATAGCACTTAACCGCCGCTGTTTCTTCTCATCCATTATTGGTCATTTTCTGTTCTCACCATGTCACTCGCAACCATTATTGTTATCAGTCATCCTCCCCCCACAGGTTTCCTCTCTCTGACTCTCATTTCTGCTTCTTAATGCTCCATCACCTTCTCTTCACCTCGCACAGACCGTAATTCTTTCTCCTGTCTGGGATTTCGAATTCCCCCAAAACCTTATTTCAGAAGTTACACTTACTCTTCAAGCATGGAGTGAACTAAATGATTTTCTTATGGTATCTTGTTTTCTAATATCATTTTTAAGCAGCAAATCAGCATATTAGAATGATATCTGAAGGATCATGTGACACTGAAGAATGTAGTAATGATGCTAAAAATAAAAAAAAGGAAATATTGTTCCCTGTGGAGAGCAACAGTAGTAAATCCATGTACTATACGAGTGAAGCTGTATGGTCGTGGTATAATAAAGAACCTTGTGCTAGAGAATGGGTGGATGAGTTAATTTATTGATTGGGATGTTGTAAAAGCTGTGTGTAAAGTACATGTAGCTTATCTGAAACCTATTAAGTGAACCATTATCGTATTTAGTGGAAGTGATTCAAATGTGGGCCTGTTGCTTCAGTGTACACAAGAGAGATATATAATAGTACATGACATCAGAGATTACATCAGCCCTGGTCTGATCCTGCCAGGGTTTACAACACCATAAAGGATGGATTTTATTAGCATTTGTATAGCGCAACGTTTTCGCATTATTATTCAGAGTGACATTTATAATGCAAACAGATTTGCTACATATAAGACGGTACGAGTGATCAAATGAATCCAAGCAGAACATGCTGCTAATTTCCTGGCTTGTAAAAGCACAGCAGGATATTTCACATCTAACAGGTTTAATCAGCTGAGATTCAAATAATGTGTGTAGCATTGCAATAAAAATAAAGTTTGAATGGTTTACACAAGCCAAAATTAGAAGACAAAAATAATGTTGCCCTGATAACATAGTTTTAGCATTTTTATTAAAATCTCTCTTTATTGTACAGCTGAATGTATGCTAGTGTTGGTTTACTTGTGTTATACACAAGAAATATAGCAAAAAATGATTAAATTGAAAGTCAAATGAATAGTAAAAAATTTAAATTTGCTGAAAAGTTACTCATCTTCAGAACAGATTTGGAGAAATTTATCATTACATCACTTGCTCACTAATGGATCCTTTGTAGTGAATGGGTGCCGTCAGAATAAGTGTCCAAACAGCTAATAAAACATAACAATAATCTACAAGTAATCCACACCACTCCATTCCATCAGTTAACATCTTCAGAAGTGTGTCTCTGTGTGTTTGCAAGAAACAAATTCATCAATAAGACTATTTTTAGAAATCTGTACAGATCAAGCACCAATTACTAGCAAAAACAACTCTAAACAAATATGAGGGTGGATGTTGATGTGAAAAAAAAAACAACAGGAGATGGGCTTTTTTTACTGGAGGAAGTGTTATTATGGATTATGGAATCATATTTTGTCCAGAAGCAACTGGACAAGTTATGTATGTTTTAATCAACTGTTTGGACTCTCATTCTGATGGCACTCATTCACTGCAGAGGTTGCATTAGTGAGTGATGTAATGCTAAATATCTCCAAATCAGTTCTGATGAAGAAACAAACTCCACTACATTTTGAATGTATGCTTGTGTTAATGCTCGCCAATAGATCCTCTGTAGTAAATGGGTGCAAGTCTGAATCGGGAGAGAAATATGCACAGATCAAGCACCAATTACAAGCAAAAAAAAAAAAAAACAGCTCTAAACAATTATGTTATCAGTGTATTTTGATGTGAGAAGACAACAGGGGATGGACTTTTTCACTGAAGGAAGTGTTATTGACTTTTTATTTCTCTAGAAGCGACAACAGCTTAACTCTAAAACATCTTGATGTATTTGTTGCTTACAAATGTGTATCTTTTCACTAGATGTTAACTGATAGACTGGAGACAAGTAGAATACTTGTGGATTATTGTGATGTTTTTATCAGCTGTTTTGACTCTCATTCTGACGGCACCCATTCACTGCTGAGGATCTATTGATGAACAAGTGATGTAATGATAAATTTCTCCAAATCTGTTCTGATGAAGAAACAAACTCATCTTGAATGTATGTCAGTGTTTATTTTACTTGTGTTTTACACTTGTTTACACAACTGGTATATCTAAAACATGATCATATTGAAAGTAAAATGAATAGTGAAAATGAGAATTTGCTAAATATTTACTCATCCTTAGGCCATCCAAGATGTAGATGAGTTTGTTTATTCATCAGAACAGATTTGGAGAAATGTGTCATTACATCACTTGCTTATGGATCCTTTGTAGTGAATGGGTGCCACCAGAATGAGAGTCCAAACAGCTGATAAAAACATGACAATAATCCACACAACTCCAGTCCATCAATTAACATCTTATCAAGTGAAAAGTTTGTAAGAAATACATCATTAAGACTGTTTTTAACTTCAAGCAAGTCCTTTGTTTATAATATTGTGTTTTTAGAATCTAAATCAGGAGAGGAATATGCATAAATCAAGCACCAATTACAAGCAAAAACAGTCCAAAACAGATCTTTACAAATATGCTATCAGTGGATTTTGATGTGAGAAGACAACAGAGGATGGACTCTTTCACTGGAGGAAGTGTTATTATGGATTATGGACTAATTTTGTGTCCAGAAGCGATGATGGCTTAACGCTAAAACATCTTAATGATGTACTTACTAACGTGTATATTTTCACTTTAAGATAAAATAGGACATTAACTGATAGACTTGAGTAGTGTGGATTACGTGTGAATTATTCTGATGTTTTTATCAGCTGTATGGACTCTCATTCTGACGGCACCCATTCACTGCAGAGCATCCATCTGTAAGCAAGTAATGTAATGATAAAGTTCTCCAAATCTGTTCTGATGAAGAAACAAACTCATCTACATTTTGAATGTATGCCAGTGTTGATTTACATGTTTTGATCGTTTACACAACAGATAGCTAAAACATGATCATATTGAAAGAAAAATGGATAGTGAAAATGAAAATTTGCTGAGAATTTACTCATCCTTTGGCCATCCTAGATGTATTGGCACTATTACTGATTTAAATGTATTAGTGATTTACCATTACATCATTTTTGTTCACCAATGGATCCTTTACAGTGAATGGGTGCCGTCTGAATGAGAGACCAGAGAGCTGATAAAAACATAACAATAATCTAATTAGTAATCCACACCACTCCAGTCCATCATTTAACATCTATTGAAGTGAAAAGCTGTGTTTGTAAGAAACAAATCCATCTTAACAAGTCCTCTTTTTACAATATTGTTTCTCCAGTAAAAAAACACGTCTAGTCTGAATTGGGAGAGAAATATATACAGATCAAGCATCAATTACAAGCAAAAACAGCTCTAAACAAATATGTGGGTGTATGCTGTTGTAAAAAATCAACCTGGGATGGACTTTTTCACTGGAAGAAGTGTTATTATGGATTATAGACTGATTTTTTTTTATTTTTCATTTTTGTCCAGAAGCGATGACGGCTTGATGCTAAAACATCTTAATGATGTATTTGTTTCATATAAACGTGTATCTTTTCACTTTACAAGACGTTAACTGATAGACTGTGTCATGTGGATCTTTTAATTGGTGGGCTGAAGTCATGTGGATTACTTGTGGATTAGTGTGATGTTTTTATCGGATGTTTTTAACTCTTATTCTGACGGCACCCATTCACTATAGAGGATCCATTGGTGAGCAAGTGATGTAATGCTACATTTCTCCAAATCTGTGCTGATGAAACAAACTCATCTACATCTTGAATGTATGCTTGTGTTGATTTACATGTGTTTTGTTTGTTTACACAACAGATATAGCTAAAACATGATCATATTGACAGTAAAATTAGTAGTGAAAATTACTATTTGCTGAAAATGTATTCATCCTTAGGCCATCCAAGATGCAGATGTTTGTTTCTTCATCCAAACAGATTTGGAGTAATTTAGCATTACATCATTTGTTCAACAATGGATCCTTTATAGTGAATGGGTGCCGTCAGAAGGAGAGTCCAGACATCTGATAAAAACATCACAATAATCTATAAGTAATCTACACCACTCCAGTCCATCATTTAACATATTTTGAAGCGAAAAGCTGTGTGTTTGTAGGAAACAAATCCATCATTAAGACTGTTTTTAACTTCAAACAAGTCCCCTATTTATAATATTGTTTCACCAGTTAAAAAAAAAAACGATTAGTCTGAGTTGGGAGAGAAATAGCAAAAACAGCTCTTAACAAATATGAGGCTGGCTGTTGGTGTAAAAAGACAACTGAGGATGGACTTTTTCACTGTAGGAAGTGTTATTATGGATTATGGACTAATTTTTTATTTTTTTCCAGAAGCGATGACGGCTTAACACTAAAACATCTTAATGATGTATTTGTTTCTTACAAACTTGTATCTTTTCACTTCACAAAATGTTAACTGATAGACTGGAGTCATGTGGATTACTTGTGGATTATTGTTTTTATCAGCTGTTTAGACTCATTCTGACGGCACCCATTCACTGCAGATGATCCATTGGTGAGCAAGTGATGTGATGCTACATTTCTCCAAATCAGTTCTGATGAAGAAACAAACTCATCTACATCTTGAATGTATGCTAGAGTCAATTTACTTGTGTTTTACACTTGTTTACACAACATATATAGCAAAAATATGATATTGAAAGTAAATATCATATTGAAATGTACTGTTCCTCATGCCATCCAAGATGTATATGAGTTTGTTTCTTCATCAGAACAGATTTGGAGGAATTATAGCATTACATCATTTGTTCTCCAATGGATTCTCTGCAGTGAATGGGTGCCATCAGAATGAGAGTCCAAACAGCTGATAAAAGTAATCCACACCAATCCAGTCCATCAGTTAACATCTTGTGAAGTGCAAAGCTGTGTTTATAAGAAACAAATAGATCATCAAGACTGTTTTAACTTTAAAAAGTAATCTGTTTATGATATTTTTTATTTAGGGAAAAAACATCTAGTCTGCATGAGGAGAGAAATCTGCATAGATCAAGCACCAATTACAAGCAAAAACAGCTCTAAACATATGAGGGTGGATGTTGATGTAAAACAATGATAGGATATGTATTTTTTTAACTGGAGGAAGTGTTATTATGGATTATGGAATCATATTTTGGTCTAGAAGCAACAGCTTAAAGCTAAAACATCCTACTGATGGATTTTTTTTTTTTTTTTTACAAACATGCAGCTTTTCACTTCACAAGATGTTAACTGATAGAATGGAGTTGTGTAGTTTATATATAAATTATAGTGATGTTTTTATCAGCTGTTTTGACTTTCATTCTGACGGCACCCATTCACTGCAGAGCATCTATCGGTGAGCAAGCAATGTAATGATAAAGTTCTCCAAATCTGTTCTGATGAAGAAACAAACTCATCTACATCTTGCATGGCCTAAGGGTGAGCAAATGCTCAGCAAATTTTCATTTTGGGGTGAACTGTTCCTTTAAAAGACCTTTAACCCAAAAAGGCTATAATATAAGACCATTTTCAAGGTAAATATTTAAAACCAGCATACAGATTGACTGCTAGATATTAAATATTTGCCTCAAAACCTTATACTTATGTGACAACTTGACCGATATTATGATCTAGTTGTAGTTTTACCCTTTGGTTTTCGCTATGAACAACTGAGAGCTTGTCATATTTCCTTTTGTAGGTTTCAGCACCAAGGACAGTGACCATCCTGACAGTTATGCAGTAAACACTTTCCACCGGCAGTGCGGGAATAAGGCATGTCAAATTGAGTAACATTTCACTGCACTCTTAGACATTCCTTTCTATTAATATATAGCACTTTGCATATTTCTTTAACTCAGACTCAGAGTGCACGAAACTGCTTAGGAGAGCATAAAATTCTTGGAGCAAAATGTTAATGAGACCATATTAATGCACTAAGTACTCTCAGCCTCCAACGCATGTTGCTTTCAGGCATAAAAAACAAGAGTCAGCCAAGGGTTTATGTGACTGATGAGTGTGACATCTTGTCAAAGTAACAGCACTGTGATTTATCACCGGTGCGTTGATACCTGAGCATGAGCTCCCCCTGTAGCCAACACTTCCATTTATACTCACATTAAAGTTGCTGAAACATTTAAGGCCAACATATACAACATGCATCACTGACGCTCATCTGAGAAAGCATTCATGCACTTCTCAATTCTGTCACATGGCAGAGGAAACAAATCTGCATGCAAAATCGGCCACATCTTGAAAATATTTCAAACAGCTTTATCCATGAAATCTGTTGCACTTTGCAATTGAAATCTGTTGCAATTATCACAAAAGATGCTTGATGCACAAATGAATATACAAAGCGTGAGATCAGAGAGGCGCATTGTATTTCAAGTGTGTCATGTAAAAGTGCCAGCATCAGGATTTTAAGTTAAAATGTATTTGAATATACATTCAAGTGCATGTGTATACATTTTAGGTACTGTAACTGGTTACCATTTATCTTCATCAGCATTTTATATTCTTTTTTGTCTTTAGTACATCATTTTCAATGGTCCTGCATCGTACTTTAAGGTACATTTATAGTAAAAATTGGAAGCTGTGCTTGTCAGAAGGGTTCTAGAACTACTTGGTGCCTCTGGTTGTGGTTATTAAAATAGTTTGTTACTTTAAAATGTACTGATAGGCAAGCAGGTGGTACAATGGAAGACAAGGGTAACATATTGTATTATATTAATGTAGTAAACAAAACTGTACATAACTTAAAAAAAAAAAACTCTATAAATTATAAAATGATTCTTACTTTTGTTTTAGTATCATTGATATTATAGTTTTGTTGAGATTTTAAAATATATATATTTTTCCATTTTTATTTTAAATAATTTAAATTTTTTTATATTTTTGGTTAATTTAAATTTTAGTTTTAGAAAAAAAAGAAAGAAAGAAAAAGAAAGAAAGGTTTTTAGAATTTTTATTTTAGTTCAGCTAAATTTTATTTCAGATAATGAAAATGTTTAATTATAGTTTAGATATTCAACTATAGTTTTTGTTATATTAAAAAATAGATTTTTCATATTTTCTATTTTTAATTTGAATTAATTTTATTTTTTGTTTAATTTTTCATTGTTATTTATTTTATATTTTAATTGTATTATATATTTATTTATTTATTTTCTTTTGATTTTATGTCAGATAATGAAAATGTTTAATTATAGAGTTAGTTATTTATTTTTACCTAAAGATGTAAAAATTATTGTAGTTTTTTTATATTTTTAAATAGATTTTTTAAAATTAATTTTAGTTTTATTTTTCATTTTTATTTATTTTATATTCGAATTGTATTATGTTATATTATTTTATTGTATTACTTTATTTAGATATTTTTTATTGTATATGTTTTGTTTTAGTTAATTTTAGAAAAAGAATAGGAAAGATTTTTATTTTATTTTTATTTTAGTTCAGTTAATGTTGTCCAAGATAAAATCAGGAAATCTTATCAACTTTTTCTTATTCATGTTTACAAAAATATGCATGTAATGTAGTTTTTATTAATTTTTGAAATATTTTTATTTAAATTAATTTGTTTTATTTTTATTGTTTATTTATTTTATATTTTGATTTTATTTTCTGTTGTCTGTTTTTCATTTTTAGTTCATTTTAATTTTAGTAATTTTATTGTGTTTTTTGTTATTATTATTATTATTATTATTATTATTATTATTAAAACATCCATATAGTATAAATTAGGTTTTATTTTTAGATATATTAATAATTATTATAATTTTTTTTAAATAATTCTTATTTAAACTAGATGAAAATCAGAAAATGTTGCAATTTATGTCCAAGATCATCTTGAAAATCAGGTATAAACAGGTATAAAAAAACTGTTTTACAATTATATTTATTAAGATAATTCAAATGTTTTATTATCGTTCTAGTTATTCACACTTACAAAATATATGCCCGTTTACTCTCGTTTATAGTAAACATAATATTTTTCTTTCAGCTGATAATATTTACAATATTGTAAAACATAAGAGTTACATTGACTCTCCACCACTAGACACCTGTTCAGACGCGCGCGCGCGTGCCACTGACAGACACCTGCATGCGCGCGCCACCGCTGCGTAATCAGCGTTTGGGTTAGCGCGTGCCAGGAGAGAGAGAGAAGGGGAGAGAGAGACTGAAAGATACCTAGTGGAGATGTAAGTCGCTGCTGAAGATTCGCAACAACAAGCAAGTGCTTTAGCGCACCTCCCCCTCCCACTGCACTCGCTCTGAAAAAAGAAAAAAAAAACATGTTTCTCTTTTGCCTGAGATACACAATGATGTGAATATCTGTGTGCTGTTGGAAACACAGCTCTGAGTCTGCTTAAAACAGAAAGAATAGCGGAAACAAGAATTCCTCGCGTGCTTACAGGAGTCGGACGCATAAGCGATCACACGGGATTTCTTCAACACAGCGGTATGTGCTGCTCTATTTGAACCCTCCTGAAGCGATGTCATTTAAATGATTGTCTACTTTTGTTTGGTCCGGTGTGAACGTTACCGAGAATCTGGCATGTTTGGGTTGTTTTCTGTGTAGCCAAACTGTGTGATGCATTTCATGCGCAAACTGTTGACAGTACAGTAGATGGTTCACTATGCGCCTCGCATATCACATCGACCCCATCAACTGTAGCAAAATCTATTCGGGTCAATGACAATAAATGTTGTCAGATACAAACGGGACGTCTTTAAAAATATATAATATTGAAACACGTTTCAAGTTAACCTTAACGTTATTTCTGTGTTCTTGTTGGTTTTCAAGTAAACATAATTTTTTTCCAAACATGTTTTGTAGGTGTTTTTACAAAAAAAAAAAAAAAAAAAAAGTAGTAGTAGTAGTATTTTATTTATTGTTAATGTATTTTTTTTTTATATGGTCAAAACCTCATAAAACTTTAGAGTGGTTTGTGGTCATGTCACATGACAACAAAATGGCTGCCTACATATGGGTTTACCTCAGGCTGACTTTAATTTGACGAACAAAGTTTTTCAAATATCAATAATATTTTAAAACAATACTGGGTAAGACTTTACAATAAGGTTCATTAGTAACACTTCTTAACTACATTAGGTAACATAAACTATATGAACTATTAGATAATTTCAGCATTTATTAATGCATTATTAAAATCACATGTGTTTGTGAACTTACTTGAACTAACAATGAGCAACTGTATTTTTATTAACTAACAATAACAAAGATGAATAAATAGTGTAATAAATGTATTCGTTCGTGTTAGTTAATACATTAACTTATGTTAAAAAATAGCGCCTCTGATTGTAAAGTGTTACCTAATATTGCTTTACTGTATATTTTGTTTCTATTGTTAGACACTTTTATCCAAAACAGTTCACAAAAGTGCAAACAAAAGCAATTCCAAAGAGCCAACAATATTTGTAATATACAATGCCAGTTTTGTTTTGTTTTTAATTATTAATATTACTTTTGGTAACACTTTATTTTAGTGTCCTTCTTGCATACTAGAACTAACCTTAAACCAAACACTAATCCTAACCCTTTAGTAAGTGTTTTTAATCAAATTTAATCAATTTTAGTAAGGACACCATAAAAGTGTAACCTTATTTTTTAACCACAAAAATGTGAATAAGAATTTTAAATCAGAAATTGAAAACAGGTTAGACAGCATGGAGAGTGTGCTTAACTCAGCTGTTTTATTATTATTTGTATTATTTCTTTTGTAATAGCTGTACTCATGGAGTTCCCCAATGATTCCACCGGCTTTGCTGACCCCAGACACTTCCGTCTGTACAACGAGTCCCTGTTCCAGAACAACTTCAGCGCCTTCAACGGGACTGACAGCTTCTTCCCCAGGGGCGTCAAGATCACTATAGCAGTGGTCTACATGATCGTCTGCGTGGTGGGGCTGGTGGGAAACTGCTTGGTCATGTACGTCATCATCAGGTAAGCTGACAGGTCAAAACATGATGGAACGTCATATATTACTGGATGAATGGAAAACAGGATGGGAGTTCATATATTATTTATTATAAAATGAGGAGTTGCAGGTTATGGGTTTGGTAATGGGATTGGTAATAGTACACACTGCACTGTTGTAGATCTTTATTTGAGAGCTGAGGAAAACCTCCTGTATCCTGACAGCAGAGCATGGGGTTGTGACCTTCGGCACAGAGATTGAAGTGTTTATTTGCTGCGGTGGACAGTTCAGTACCGAAAATGGTCATTCTTATTTTCTTTTTTTTTCTCTCTCTCTGTTGTTCTCTTTTCCTACACTGACTCAATCAGTGGCGTAGATAAAGGGCAGGACTTTTTTTGTTTAACTAGGAAAACTGTTGGAAACAGGTTGTTTTTGTAGTTCTGTTTGATAGCACTAATGTTTCATAAATTAGGCATTGTACCTATAAGAAGTGTAGGGATAGTACATTAAAAATTTTACCTCAAACTGTATGCCTCTGTTTAAAGAGCACTACAGTTTCTACAAACCATATCCACCTTTTATCCAGACTTCTGGTTCATTAGGTGCTATAGGGAAATAACGAGAAGAATAACAAAGTGCAGTAAATGGTAAAACTGTTTGCACTACAAACCAGTGTGTTCATAATTAAGAAAGTACAATATGCTAAGACACAGCAATTTGCAATGTCATGCCGCAAAACAAGCTATTTTGTACAGCTAAAAATTGCTGGACGTGGATGAGACCGGAAACCAGACCCATAAAATTTACAAATGACAGCGCCTACTCTTACGTGAATAAAAAGGTGGATAGAGGAATTGATTTTTAACATTATCTGTAATATAAACCATTAAAGACGTACCTGTTGTGAGCTTTGAGGTTGTTCATCGATGGTGTATGCTTTCGTTGAAGCCATCTGTTTGCATCAGTTCAGCGTTTTAAAATAACCATATTATGTTAATAGTACAATTTATAGTAAAAAAAAAACCTACATTACCCATGATTCTGTACAAAAAATTCTACCAATAAGACAGTTGCAGTGATCAGAGGGCACCGAAAGGATAAAAAAAGAACCAAAAATAGCTGATTTAACTGATTTGGTCTCTTTATTCTATCAAAATAATTAATATTTGTGTATTCTGTATATAGGTAAATACTGTACTATACTATAATGTGTGTAGGTAGACATCTTTAAATTGTCATTTGCAGTGTTTCATGTGATTGTAGTTCTTTCCTTTATTACTGTCATTAACTACTGTCATTTTGTCGGATTTTCAAATGCTTTAGTCGACTATTCGTCACAGGTTTATTAATAAGCCATATAAATCATAACATTGAGCCTTTAATTGCCTACATAGTCTAATAAGCACTTTAGCACATACAAAAAAGCTTGCCACAATGCACCGGCAGATATAAAAATTATGAATGTGTCAGGGAAAACAGCAAGGAGACTGCATTATTGTTTTAATAATTTATCAATAAACTAGTGCTTAGTGCTACTACTTTGTTTTTCCGGCTTAAGAGATAAAGTCGGTGACACTGACTCGTCCTCTCCACATAATCTGAGAATATTTGTTTTCTATTTGAATTGGTTCATTTAAAAGTACAAAAGCTCAAGTTCACAGAGACAAAACGGCAGAAAGCACATCCTGTTTGCTTTAATTATTTTACAAAAGTTCAACGTTTTGTTGTTGTTCTCAAGTGTGGACAAAAAAACTTTGAGTCTTTACAGATTTTGAAAGATGTATTACTTTTATCTGTATGACCAAAAATGAAGGAGTATTTTAAGAGCAAGTGACCGCGCCGGCGCCTCCATCTGTCATGCTGTGAGCATACTACTTTTTAGCTTCCACAATCAGCACAGACACTTGAATAGTGCACATTTTTCTAAGTTAACATTAGATTGAGCTGCTTGTAAAGTTGCTATTACAGTACAAACATCTTTCAGATAAAAAGCTATATTTGAGCTTGATGAATGATAGGTGAGCGTTTGGATATCCTGCCCAATGTATTACCACACAGACCAGCCGTTAACGATCTGTCTGTCACGGACTGCGTGACTTCGCCACTTCCTGTGGATTTTTTTCTTTTCTTCTCATTGACCAACCATTAGTTGACTATTAGGGGGCAACCCTACCTATTATTTTGGTCAGGACAATGAAAGTCAATGGGGTCCAGTGTTGTTTTGGACCCCGTTGATTTTCATTGTACGGACAAAACTGTTTTCAAAATATCTCCTCTTGACATGAAGGTGAATAATTTTTTGGGGTGAACTATCCCTTCAACGCAATTTAGAGCCAGCAGACCACATTTAACCCTCACTATACTACAGCTGAGCCCTCAACTCACAACCATCTTACCCAGCAGGCTTTGATCACTATCGACAGCTCGGTGGGCCTAGAGATGTGAAATTAATTTTCACCCTCCATCCTCACTCTTTGTTTGTTTACATGCTTTCTCTCAATTACCTCATCTTTCCACCCCCTCATCCCCCACCCTCACCCTCACCCCTATTTTCTCTCTATTCCCATGTTGTTTTACAAAATGTACTGTATGTGATTTGGTCCTGGAGTTGACACAGTCACTGTATGAGCAAAAGCTACAGTGGTGGATCCAAAAACTGTTTCAGAACCAATCATGGCACTTTGTCTATCGTTTCCCAGTTCGGTTCTTTCCTGTTTACCCCATTTTCTCATTTCATGAACCATCTGGAAGTACAAAGACTTTTTGCATCACTCCTTCACAGTTTAATGCACTTTTTGCTTATGTTTATACTGTAAATGCCAGGAACTAGTTTTTCAGTAATCATTATCGATGGTTTCAACATGTTACTACTTGTATGCCAATATCGTTTCAATATGAGGAGCCCAGTGTTTATAATGTTAGCCAATACACTGCAAGCTAAACAGACTAAATACAGAAAGATCTACCCATAGTCCTTTGGATTTCATGGCAAGGTCACATATGTAGCCAATTTAATACCATTTGGTTTCAAAAGGCAGCTGCTTTGCTGTTTCATTGCCCAGTCAGTGCATTAACAAGCTGCGTTTTTGTATGAAGACACCTTTTAAGAAATCTGGTCTGCCTTTCAGTGCCCCATGTAGTCATGTTTAATGATCTAAAACAAATCCAAATTAGCTAAATGATTCATTTAGAGCAGATACACTCCTAAAATAAAGGTTCTTTATTGGCATCTATGGTTCCATGAAAAACCTTTAAAGGGATAGTTCACCCAAAAAAGAAAATTTTGTCATTGATTACTCACCCTCATGTTAATCCAAACCTGTAGGACATTTGTTCATCTGCAGAACACAAATTAAGATATTTCTGATGAAATCCGAGAGCTTTCTGGTCCTGCATAGACAGCAACACAATTCCAACATTCAATGTTCACGAATAAAGTTGTTTTTTTTGCGCACAAAGAGTATTCTTGTAACTTCGTAAAATTACAGTTGAATCACAGATGGACCTTTCTGGACCTTTCTGGACCTTGAACTTGTCAGTTGGGTTGCTGTCTATGCAAGGTCAGAAAGCTCTCAGATTTCATCAAAAATATCATAATTTGTGTTCTGAAGATGAATTAATGAACATTCTTCAAAGTATCTTCATTTGTGTTCCTCATAAGAAAAAATGAGTAAATGATGACAGAATTTTTATTTTTCACCTCTACACTCCTCAAGAAGGCAGCGTCATTTTGGTTTTGTATACAGACGTGGTCTGAACTGTCCATCTGGTTGTGTCTGGTTGTCCCGTAATGATATTGTGCCGCACATGGTGCATAGTGATGTACCAGAGACTAATCATCGGGCAGCCACGGTTTCCTGTTCTGTGCTGAGTCTTTAGGCCGTCACCCACTCAGGCCCAGCTCACCCACCTTCTCCATCTGCCAGCATGCGTGGAGGCCACAAATGTGTTTACTGTCCCTCCCTCACTGAGGGAAAGTGTATGATTATGAGTCTGATGTATCATTGCTTTTGCTTGGATGAGTGCCGTTGATGACTTCAGCTGTGAAGGTTGTGGCGTTTTCTCTCTGTTCACTCTCTCATGATGTGTTGTTTTGTCTCCCTCTTGCATGTTCTGTTGTGTGAATCAACCGTGTGCTTGTGTGTAGGAATGTGGATGTAAGCGGTTTACTTCTGCAGTGCTGTTCTTTCCCTCTTTAAGAGAAGAGCTTTCCTGCCAGACAAGCGTTTTCACCAATCTCAGCCAATCAGAAGCATCAACCCACTGGCAGGGTGGAACCGTATATGCATCATTCTAATCAGTTTGTGTTGTACTGGTCTAAATGCTGAGTCGATCCACTCTCTAAAAGCAATTCCTGGAATGCTTGAGCAAATTTCATAAGTTTCATTTCTGTTTGTGTCTAGGTTGTCTGAGTCTTTTTACAGTTAAAACAGATTGAAGTGTCAGATGTTTGACTGTTTTTACCTGGATGGCTGGTTATTTCATGAGTGGCATGGTGTAAACAATGATGAAATTTAAATGGAAGATGTTACCTTGTTCATCCATCCAATTGTCTGGCTGACAGTTCTTCTGCCTGACTGTCTATCCATCTATACATCTATTGCATTGTTCATTCATCCATTTGCCTTACTGCCTGTCCACTCTTCTTCTTTCTGTCCATCAATCTAACCATTTTTTCATTCATGGATACATCCATCTATTCTTGGGTTGTTTGTGTATCTGCATATCCATCTGTCTGTCTGTCCATCCATTCATTTATCCATCCATCTGTTTTTTCATGAATCCACTTGTCCATACATCTATTTTTCTGTGTGTCTGTCCATCCATAGGTTGTCTGTCCATCTGTGTGTGTCCATCCATCCATCCAGCCGTCCAGCAATCCATCTGTCCATCCTTGGGTTGTCTGTTTATCTGTGTGCATCCATCTACTTATCTATTTGTCCTTCCATTCATTTATCCATCCATCCATCCATCCATCCATCCATCCAACTGTTCTTCTATGAATACACCGTTCCATACATCTATTGAATGTCTGTCCGTCCATCCGTGGGTAGTCTGTCCATCTGTTTGTGTCCATTCGTCCATCCATCTGTCCATCCTTGGGTTGTCTGTACATGTCTGCATCCATCCATCCATCTATTTATCTAACTGTCCATCCATTCACTTATCCATCCATCTGTACTTCTATGAATCCCCTGCATCCATCCATCTATTTGTGTGTCTGTTCTTCCATGGGTTGTCTATCCATCTGTGTGTGTGTGTGTGTGTGTGTGTGTGTGTGTCCATCCATCCATCTGTCCATCCTTGGGTTGTCTGTCCTTGTGTCCATCCATCCATCCATCCATCCATGTGTTTATCTATCTGTCCATCCATTCACATATTCATTATCTGTTCTTCCATGAATTCATCCATCCATCCATTTTTCTCTCTGTTAATTCATCCATAAGTTGTCTGTCTATCAGTGTGTGTCCATCCATCCATCTATTTTTCTGTCTGTCCATCCATCCATGAGTTGTCTGTCTATCTGTGTGTGTCCATCCATCAATCCATCCATCCATCCATCCATCTGTCCATCCTTGGGTTGTCTATCTGTGTGTGTCCATTCATCCATCCATTCATCCATCTATTTATCTATTTGTCCATTCATTCATGTATCCATCCAACTCTTCTTTCATGAATCCATCCATCCATCCATCTGTTTGTTAATCTGTCTGTCCATCCATTGGTTGTCTGTTCATCTGTGTGTGTGTGTGTGTGTGTGTGTGTGTGTGTGTGTGTGTCTATCTATCCATCCGTCCGTCCGTCTGTCCGTCCATCTGTTCTTTCATGAATCCACCCATCCGTCCATCCATTGGTTGTCTGTCCATCTCTATGTGTTCATCCATCCATCCATCCATCCTTCCATCTGTCCATCCATTCAACTATCTGTCCATCCATTCATTTATCCATCTCTCTGTTCGTCCATGAATCCACCCATCCATCCATCCATCCATCCATTCATCCATCTATTTGTATGTCTTTTCGTCCATCCATAGGTTGTCAGTACATCTGTGTCCTTCCATCCATCCATCCATCCATCCATCCATCCATCCATCCATCCATCCATCCATTTATCTATCTGTCTATCCATTAATTTATCCATCCAACTCTTCTTCCATGAATACAACAATACATCCATCCATTTGTCTGTCTATTTGTCTATCAATGGGTTGTCTCTCCATCTGTGTGTGTCCATCCATCCATCTGTCCATCCTTGGGTTTGTGCCTGTACATCAGTGTGCATCCATCCATCCATTTATCTATCTGCCCATCCATTCATTTATCCATTCAACTGTTCTTCCATGAATCCATTTGTCCATCCATCTATTTATCCGTCTGTCCATCCATTCATGGATTGCCTGTCTATCTGTGTGCTTACATCCATCCATTTATCTGTGTCTGTCTGCCTGTTCATCCCTCTATCACTTATTAACTTTTTTATCCATCAGTCTATCTATCCATCACTTCTTAACCCATCCATTCATCCATCAATCACTTATTATCACCATGGGTTATCTTCCCATCTATGCATCCATCCATGGGTTATCGCTCTTTCTATGAGCATACTTCAATATATCCATTGATCTATCTGTCTGTTCATTCATGTTTCCATATATCCATCCATCAGTTGGGTGTCTATCTATGCACCATCCATCCATCCATGGGTTATCAGTGTATCTAGGAGCATACATCAATCCATCCATCTGTCTTTCCATTCTTTTATTAGTCTGTACATCCATCCACTGGTTGACTGTCTATCCATCCACATCTATTCATAAATCCATCTTCCTGCTTGTTAATCCATCCATCTATGTGCATGTTTATCAATGCACTGTCTGTCTATCTGTTTCATATATTGTCTGTCTGTCCATCCTTCCATTTATCCATCTATTCATCCATCTGTCTGTTCACCCAACCTTTCCTTGGTTCATCTTTCTATCCATGCACATCTGTATGTACATCCACCTATCTGCTTGTTCATCGGCCTGTCTGTCCGTCTGTCTGTCAATCCATCATACTACTCTGAACTCCCTGCAAGAGCTTTGAGGTAAAGGTGTGTTTATGGGCATTTGGAGAGAGTTCTCTTCCAGTTGGCTCAGCTGGGGCCTGTCAGATCGATACTGGAGCTGTAATGAATTCATCCTCTTTCACTGGACTCAAGACAGTACATTACAAGGAGGAATGAATATGAAGCTGCATAACAGCGTTAGCACTGCCCTGCCATGCACTAAATTCAGTGTAAATGCAGTTTGGCTGTAGTGATGCTTTTCTGACTGATGGCAATTTATCCAGAGCATTAGAGCTCCGTTTTTTGATGTTTGGCCTTCTGTGTAAAATGTTTTTAATGTAATTAAATCACTTTATGACTGACCTCCATTTACTATAAGATGCAGTTTCACCATAAGAATACCAATATAGTTTACCACCAAAAGCTTGATTCATTTGATCTCTCATCCCACAGTCATTTTTTTTTTTTTTTTTTTTTTTTTTTGTGCAGGTATAGTACTGTCCTTTGATGATTTCAGATTTCAGAAATGGCTTATGTCTGTATCCAAGTGGCTTTATTTGTTTACTCATGGGTGTGTAGTCAATGTGCCAGTGACTCTGGGTGTCCAACTTCACTGGCTCATTATATATGAGTTTATATGCAGATTTATGCTATTAGCCCCTTACCCTTATTAAAGTTGATGCAATGAAATTGTTACCAGCAAATTAGCAGGGCTTGCAAAATCACTAGACAGTAGCCGGCATATTAGAATATGCAGAGTGTGACTGATTATTATAACCTATACATGTGTATTTCATGTATGATCAGGCACACATAATGGACAAAATGAAAGGTCCTTTTTTCTGTGCTTGGGAATATATACAGAAGCTGTCAGGAGGTATTCAATAAAAAGCTTTTCTGTGAGACTCAAAATGGCTTTTTTTTTACTTCTCTGACTGCAATGCGTGCTCACATAAAATGTGTGGTCTGCTCACTTAACTAAAGTATAAAACCACCACAGATTTCAAAAGAATCCCATGAGCTATGATCAGTCGTCAGGGTTGTGGCACATTTATTAAATCCATTTTCAATACAGATATGTCATTTCAATATAATGTTAATCTACGTTAATACAGTTTAATTTAGTTTTGTCAGTTCAGGGAATTCTTTTGAAGCCTGACTTGAGAAGCCATCAGTGCATTACTGTCAGTTAAATTAGGCTGAATACTGAAAACGTCAGGTCTTGTAGTTGATTCAAGGCTTGCTTGATTAAGCAATAAGGTACGAGAGGCCGTGCTGTATCGTGAATAAATCACGGCTGAAGGGTGTCCGCTTCGCGTCGTGCCTGCAACCCCTTTAGCCGTGATTTATTCACGATACAGCACGGCCTCAAGTACCTTATTGCTTTTATAAAACGGTTACCACACAATAAAAATATTAAAATCAAAAATATATATTAATTTATATATATTAAGTTGTATGTTTTCATAAAGTAAAATCATTAACTGCCTTCCGCTGTAAAAAGTAGTCCCTAACTGCTGCAGCTGTGTTTACGTTGCTAAGGGTGGTTGCTAAGGGGGTTCAATGATACACAAAACCGTTGAGTGAAGCGGTCATAGCAGTGCCGTATCATGAATACGACACAGCTGCTGACCAATCACAATTGAGGAATGGAACTAACCGTTTTATAATTAATGTTAAACTGTGTTTGCACTGGACAAAGCGGGTCTTAAAGGGACAGTTTAATCAAAAAAATTTAATTCTCTCATCATTTAATCAACCTCGTGTCATTCCAAACCGGAATGACTTTAGTTATTATGTAAAAATATGAAAGAAGTTTTGATCAATGCACTCGTTTGTTTTCCATTCAGTAGCAAAGTATGGACATAAGAGTTTTCAAGTTTAAAATACAGATGCAGTGGCATCATAAAAACATATTAATGTTTGAAACCATTCAAAAGTTTGGGGTACGATGTAATCAAATTACTTTTCTAGAGTAACTAGTAAAGCAATTTACATGAAAAAAGTTACCTGAGTAACACCAGTTACTTTGTTTTGACTGACAGCTCTCCTGTACCTGTGTTGAGAGAAATCAGGAGTAAGTGCAGAGGCGTTGTGTGCGCTGTGTAAACATAACTAGACTAAATGTGAATATGCATTAATTTATCTCAATTGCACAAAAACAGATTCCGCCCAATTGCTTCTCAAAACTAATCCAAAACTAGCCCAATCACGTTCCGGGGGGTAAATATAGAGTTAGTGGGCGATGCAGTGATATGTACTTATTGGTATGTATTTTGCATCTCGCGAAAACATTCAGATTGGCACATTTTCGTCATGAGACCAGGTTGGCAAAAGAACAATACGAACAGGGTTGCCAGGTTTTCACAACAAAATCCGCCCAATTGCTTTTTAAAACGAGTCTAAAACTAGCCCAATCACATTCCGGGGGTAAATATAGAGTTAGTGGGCTCGCTTTAAGTCAGAACTGCGGTGACACATACAAAACCAACATCAAATAAAACGTACCATATGTACAGTCAAGCAAAACCAGCAAGTTTTTTTTTTTTTTTGACCAGAAATGACACAGGCTTCTCCCAAAAGATAATAAGACGATGTACAAGAGGCATCATTGTGGGAAAAATATTTCTCAAATGCTTTGCAAATGCTCATCTGGACAAAGAAGAAGATTTTTGGTCTTCTGTTTTATGGTCAAATGAAGCAAAAATTGTTTGGCCACAATGATGTAGCCTTCATTTCGCCTTCAACCCTAAGAATACCATCCTCACTGTCAAACATGGTGGTGGGAACCTAATGTGGGAACCTTTTGGAGGTGTTTTTCAGCCGGTGGACCATGGCACCACGAAACAGGAGCAATACATCAAAATTCTCAACAACAACATCAGGCAGTCTGCAGAGAAAGTTGGCCTTGGGCACCAGTGGACATTTCAGCACGACAACGAACCAAAACACACAGCAAAAGTGGTGAAGAAATGGTTAGCAGACAAAAACATTAACATTTTGCAGAGGCCCAGCCAGAGTCCTGACTTAAATCCAATTGGGAGGGAGCTAAAGATCAGGTTGATGGCAAGGAGACCCTCCAACCTGAAAGAGTTGGAGCTCATAGCTAAAGATGAATGGGCAAAAATACCATTGGAGACATGCAAAAAGCTGGTCAGCAGTTATAGGAAGCGTTTGATTGCTGTAATAGCCAATAAAGGCTTTTCTATTGATTATTGATAAGGGTATGAATAATTTTGGACATGCCCCTTTTTGTTCAAATGTAAATAAAAGATGAGTAATATTTTTTCCACAATGATGCCTCTTGTACATCGTCTTATTATCTTTTGGGAGAAGTCTGTGCCATTTCCGGTCAAAAAAAAAAAAATTGCTGGTTGAATAAAAGTAACTTTAAGTCAGAATTTGCCAGGGGTATGAATCATTTCTGGCTTGACTGTACGTTCATCTGTTCCAGGGAACAAAGAAACAAACTCTCTTTTAGTGCTACTCAATGGACATTTATGTTGGCAATTGCAGCGATATGTACTTATTGGTCTGTATTTCGTGTCTCGCGAAAACATTCCAACAGGCACATTTTCGTCATGAGACCAGGTTGGCAAAAGAAAATTACGAACAGGGTTGCAGAACTGCAGTGACACATACAAAACCAACATCACATAAAACGTACCGTATGTATATTCATCTGTTCCGGGAAAAAAAAGAAAAAAAAGAAAACTCTTTTAGCGCCACTCAGTAGACATTTCTATTGGCAACTGCAGTAATATGTACTTATTGTTTGTTTTTTTGCATATCGTGAAAACATTCTTTTAATAATATGAACAGGGTTGCCAGGTTTTATAACAAAATCTACCCAATTGCTTCTCAAAACTAGTCCAAAACTAGCCCATTCACGCTCGGGGGGTAAATATAGCCTAAGGGGGTTCGCTTTAACCCACAGAGTTGAAAACAACACACAGAAACTGTGAAAAACTAGCCCAATTCCATGGGAAATCTGTGGATTTGGCAACGCTTGTGCAGTGCACTGTCATACAGAAGTAAACATGGAGGACATAAAGTAAGCAATTATGTGTTTATTTATAGTGTGATCTGTTGCAGAAGCCAGGAAAATTATGCACAGGCAATTTGAAAAATAAAGACAAGGATGTGATAGAAGAGAGCAGAGTTTTGAAACTTTTATGACGAGCCTTCATGCTTTGCTTGTATATAGAGTTGTCACTGTAATACTTACGAGTTCTGACACATTACTGTACTTCCGTTGACCTTTAGCAAATGTCTTAACTTTGAGCATGTAAAATCTTTGAAGTGACTTCCATGAGCACAGAATTGTGACGAATGTTTATCTAGAGTGACGTAAAAGTAGCATGAATTCACACTGCGGTCACATTGCAAAACATCTAAACTGTATTGGATTTAATACCCATAATGGAAATGGCACAAATCAGAATTGAAATGATCAGATTTCATACGGTTTGTGCAAATAAACAGATCTGAGTCAAATCAAAGTCAAAATCAGATTTGGGCCACATTTGCCTGCAGTGTAAACATAGCCTAAGAGACTTCTTTTTAAAAATGTTGAACTGTAGTCCATATTTACTATATAACTAAATAGAAAATGAAGACATTCAAAGACAATTATTCCTCACTTTAATCCAGTGTAAGCTGTTGAAGTAGAGCTGATATCACCTTCCCCTTATGTGATCTCTGCCCTGAACATTACTGCTTCAGTGATGCTATAAGGCCTAAACACCTCATGGCCACTGAGGTCAGCACTTGATTTTCGAAATGCTGAAAAACACATTCATGCACGTATGCCTGGCCCTCTTGAGTACAGCTGTGCTATACTTGAAGATCCATAAACAACAAGCAGGTCCTTGCATTACTGCAAATGCACAGGTTACAGAGTAATTCAGCACTGAATAGGAAATCCTTCAACTGGCCATTGAACAAATTTGTTTCCTTCTTACATGATTGACCAGAAGGTCTAAATGTAATTAATTTATTTATGGTGTAGACAAAAATAGTTCTGCATGCTTCATAGCACCTTATGATAGTCTTTGTGCAAACAAAAGTGTGGTATAAATGAAATCTAATTTAATTAAACCTTTTATGGCTGATCCCATTCTCTGTCTACATTCACCTCATAGTCTTTGTCCTAATTAGAGGTGCAGGTTGACAAAGATTTCCAGCCTCTTAATTAAAACATAAAGAGACTTTCTTCTCTATCTATGGTCACTTTGTCGTTATGCACATGCTTTTATCTTAACTGTCTTTCTCTAAGTGCCTTTCATTACAAGGTGGACGGTCAGAACAATTGGCATTATTAGTTTTGCTTGATTGCTCCTTAGTGTATTGCAAAAAATAAAAAATAAAAGGCTTCTATGACTAAGTGCATTGTTGCATTTGAGTCGTGAGCTCCTGTGCACAACAATTCATTAGCTGTGATCAAAGCCGCATTGCTGAAAAGGAACGCCGGAATTGCTTGTGGCATATAATACTATCTCAGATCAAACGCAGAGAATTCAGCCTAAATATTTCAATCATATCTCTTGAATAAAACAATATCCTTTGAGATCTCAGTGTCGGAAGGCACACACATATTTAGTTCTTCCACGTATCATCAGAAATGAGGCCGGTCGCTTGATGTTGAACATCTATAATGACTCTGAAGAGTTTAACAGTAATGTTCACCCTGGTGGAAACAATTTCAGTTAATGACCAAGCACTGGAAAGTCATTTTGCCAAAAAAGGCAAGTCACTGCTCAGTCACTGAATCATCTTCTAAGAAAGTAGACTAAACAGACAGAACAAATGGGAAAGTGGCACATTGCATGAAGGGAGATGACAACGGCATGACTCTTCACAGATGGGAGTGAAATGAATAGTTGCGTAACTATGAATGTGATATGTTTGGTCTTTCTCTTTCGTAATGTACTGCATTAGGAAAGTGATGCCTTTGGGTGTTAATGCTATAAATCATTATATATATATATATATATATATATATATATATATATAAATAAAAAAAAAACATTAGGTGCCCCCCATTGTGCACAAAAATATTCAAAGACTCAATGTCTAGTTGTACTTGATTAAGGCTTCCTGAGCCCCCAGATCCGCCATGGCCACCTGAGCTCCCTGATTCGCCCTGGAGACCGCCCCTGTATCCTATGTCCCCTGTATCCCTGCCTAGCGTTCTCCAGGGCGCCCACCCTCCCTCCCCTATGGATATTATTAGGCGCAAGACGCGCCTTCGGGGAGGGGGGGGGGTAATGTCAGGTTTTAGTCTTGTATTTCTGTTCTCCCCGTGTTTTCTACCCTTCTGTTTCTAGTCATTTTTGGTTTAGTCCTTGTCTCCCCCTTTTGGTTCGTGTTCAGTTGGTTTGTTCTTGCCCATATTTGTATGTCCCCCTTGTTATCCTTGTTATCTCGTTTGTAACCACATCCCTGTTTAAGTGTATTTAAGTCTGGTTCTGCTCACTCCCCTTTGTCAGTCGATAACGTTACATGTTCTTTTCTTGCTCTTGGTTTTGGTTTGTTTGTTTGTAAATTCAGTATTTTATTTAATAAACTGTATAATTCATCTACTCCGGTTCTCCTCCTCCATCTCCACTCCTCAACCCATCAGATTGTGACAGATATAATAAGATCATGTTCCATGAAGATATTTTGTAAATTGTAAAAATATGCATTGCTTAGAACTTCATTTGGACAACTTTAAAGGCGATTTTCTCTCTATTTTTTTTTTTTTTTTAGTCTTGTATTTTCTCAGATTCCAGATTTTCAAATAGTTGTATCTCTGCCAAATATTGTCCTATCCTAAAAAAACTATAAATCGATGGAAAGCTTATGTATGGATCTCAATTAAAAAAAAAAAAAAAACAATTACCCTTTTGACTGGTTTTGTGGTCCAGGCTCACAAATAAATAGACAAATAAATCCCATGGAATGTTTTTAATTGACATGACTTTTCCAGGTTTAGAAGTCACACTTTCTAAAATTATGTTTCCTGATTTATAGAGATTTTCCAAGACTATGTGAATAATAACATAGAAATTTATTACATCAAAAGCATCTCAAATTAATTGATTCGTTCAGAAATAATTACCTCTTATTATTATGTGACCTTGGACCACAAAACCAATTAATTTACCCAATATCTTTTAGCAATTAATTTGCTAAAAAAATATTAATTATTATTTTCAGCAATGCTTTGCTGTGTATTTACTTTATTCTGGTAAATAAATTCTGGTATCTGTCTATCTATGTCTCCATTAATCAAAAGCATGTCTGATTAATTGAAATCATGAAACGAACACAATTGATCAGCAATTTATTAAAAGTTTAACAAAAAAAAAAAAAGTTTAAAGCCCTGTAAAATCCTCTCTTTTTTTTTCAAATTAAGTTTTGTTTTTACCAAATTCTGTGTTTTTCATTACTTTCTTGGGTTCCATTTTATAGTTTCACTACATTTTATTAAATCAAAAGCATCTCAAATTAATTGGTTTGATCAAAAATAATTACTTATTATTATTATGTGACCCTGGACCACAAAACCAGTCATAAGGGTAAATCTTTTTTAATTTGAGATTTATACATCATATACAATAAAATCGCTTTTAAAGATGTCCAAATGAAGTCCACAGCAATGCATATTACTAATCAAAAATAAAGTTTTGATATATTTAAAGTTGGAAATTTACAAAATATCTTGATTGAACATGATCATTATTTAATATCCTAATGATTTTGGCATAAAAGAAAAATTAATAATATTTTTGACCTATTCAATGTATTTTTGGCTATTGCTACAAATATACCTGTGCAACTTATGGCTGATTTTGTGGTCCAGGGTCACAAATGTTGTGTTGTGTCTTTACTTTTTTTCTGGTAAATAAATCCATCCATCCATCCATCGAGAGAGAAATATAAAAATATATTTGTGTAAATAAACAAATGGACAGTTAGGAAATGCACTCACTTACAGTAGAATGAAAATATTTCTATACATACCTGTTGCGAATATTGTTGTAGAAGAACATATTTCAAGCACATAACAACTAAGCACATTAGTGCATGAGACCCTTTGTTTACAGAGAATGCATGCAATACTTTAATGGATGTTGTGCAAAGTGACTGTCAAACCACACTAACATCAGCTAATTCTAATTCCATTTTCATAAAGTTAAAAATGCAGACGGGAATCTTTTATAACATTGCTGTGCAATTACAAGTGCTTTATTTACAGCCTGTCATCCTCTTTATTGTCATCTGCACCTAAATGGCTTCTGGCACTGAGCTGATGCCCTGTTGGAAAACAAATTCAGTTTTTACGACATGACAATGCGCAATGTGGAATATTTGAATTCAGTGTGCCTGCAAACCCTCACTGTCTTACAAACACGATGAGTCCCAAGTATTAGATTACTTTGTGTGTTAATAATTCTAGATTTGCTTTTGGTGAGGATCCAGTAATTCACTCAAAAATCTGAAAATTTACTTGCTCAGCAGTGGATCCTCTGTAGTGAATGGGTGCCGTCAGAATGAGAGTCCAAGCAGCTGATTAAAGTATCACAATAATCCACAAGTAATCCACACCACTCCAGTCCATCAGTTAACATCTTGTAAAGTAAAAAGCTAAGGACTTTTTCAATGGAGGAAGTGGTATTATGAATTAGGAACTTTGATATTTTGGCTAGAAGGGACAGTTTGAAGTGAAAAATTGTCCTAACGGTGGATTTGTTTCTTACAAACACACTGCTTTTCACTTTTCTGGATTCCGTTTTTTTTTTTTTTTTTTTTTTTATTACAATTTTTCTAGACTCTTTTTTAATGGTTAAATTAAAAGTTTAAATCAAAGGCTAATTTTTCTAGAATCTGTTTTAATGGTTAAATTAAAAATATCAATCAAAATCATGTCTAATTAATTGAAATCATGAAACACAATTGAACAGCAATTTATTAAAAGTTTAATAAAAAACAAAGTGTAAAGCCCTATGAAATTCCTTTTTCCCCCCTCAAATTCGGTTTTATTTTTTTTACCAAATTCTGTGTTTTCCATTACTTTTCTGGGTTCCATTTTATAGTTTCACTACATTTTATTTAATCAAAAGCATCTTTAATTAATTAATTAATTAATTAGCAACAAATAGTATTATTTTTATTTTATTTTTTTCCCAGAAATACTTGATGTATTTACTTTTTGTCTGGTAAAAAGTATTTTTTATTATCTATCTATATATCATTAATGAAAAGCATGTCTAATTAATTGAAATTATGAAACAAACACAATTTAACAGGAATTTATTAAAAGTTTAACAAAAAACAAAGTGTAAACCCTATGCAATACTTTTTTCTCCCTCAAATTGTTTTTTTTTTTTTTTTTTTTTTTTTTACCAAATTCTGTGTTTTCCATTTCTTTTCTGGGTTCCATTTTATAGTTTCACTACATTTTATTAAATCAAAAGCATCTTTAATTAATTAATTTGCGAAAAATAGTATTATTTTTATTTTATGTTTTTCCCAGAAATACTTTGTTGTGTATTTACTTTTTTTCCGGTAAATAAATTATCTATCTATCTATCCATTAATCAAAAGCATGTCTAATTAATTGAAAGTATAAAACAAACACAATTTAACAGCAATTAATTAAAAATGTAACAAAAAATAAAGTGTAAAGCCCTATGAAGTACTTTTCCCCCCTCAAATTCGGTTTTATTTTTTACCAAATTCTGTTTTGGGTTCCATTTTATTTCCATTTTATTAAATCAAAAGCATCTCTCATTAATTAATTTGCTAGAAAAAAAATATATTTATTTATTTATTTATTTATTGGTTGATTGATTTTTTTTCCAGAAATACTTTGTGTATTTACTTTTTTTATGGTAAATAAATTATCTAACTATCTATCCATTAATCGAAAGCATGTTTAATTAATTGAAATTATGAAACAAACACAATTTAACGACAAAAAAATAATGTTTAAAGCCCTATGAAATACTTTTTTTCTCTCAAAATTATTTTTACAAAATTCTGTTTAACATTACTTGGGTTCCATTTTATAGTTTTATTACATTTTATTAAATCAAAAGCATTATTTTTTGTAAAAAAGCATTACAAAATTGAGATCAAAGTATCACAATAATCCACAAGGAATCCACGCGACTCAAGTCCATCCATTAACATTTTGTAAAGTGAAAAACAGCTTGTTTGTAAGAAACAAATCCACCATTAGGAAGTTTTTAACTTCAAACTTTCACTTCTGTTGAAAATATCAAAGTTCCTCCATTCCTCCATTGAAAAAGTCCATAGCTTTTCACTTTACAAGATGTTAACTGATGAACCGGAGTGGTGTGGATTATTGTGATGTTTTTATCGGCTGTTTGGACTCTAATTCTGACGGCACCCATTCACTTCAGAGGATCCATTGGTGAGCAAATTATGTAATGATACATTTCTCCAAATCTGTTTTGATGAAGAAACAAACTCATCCACATCTTGGATGTCCTGAGGACATCAGCAAATTTTCGTTTTTGTATGAACTATTCCTTTATGATGGTTATAGTTTTCTCCAGTTATTTAATTTCTCTATACCAAACCTGAATGCAAAATGCCGTGCCTTTATACTCTGTTGCACTAGACTTTGTTTCTGCCTCCAGCATGTGGACAGAAAGGTGTGCGTAAACACTCGCATGCAGGTGTGTGAGTTGATAATGTAGAGCGTTTGGCAAAAAATGCAGAAGCAGTCAGACGCAAATGCGCTTGGCAGACACAAAGTTGTGATTCCCAGCAGCTTCTTGCCAAACGAGAGACATGTAAAAATTGTGCAGTCATGCACTTATTCTGTTTGGATGTGTAAATCATTAATTATGTACAAGCAGGGACTAATTCGATTCACTTCCCTTTCCCAGGCTGTTTGTTTTTGAAGTCACTGGATGTGTTGTGTCTGTAATAAAGATGCCACAGGTTGACGGCTTGTGTTCAGTCTCTGGGTAATTGTTATGAAATCTAAACTCAGTTAATGTGAATGTATCTGCAGGAGCGACACTTTCCATGAGCAGGAAACAAATGAGTGAACAGAAAGAGTTTGGTTGACTCGGTTGTTGTTTACCAGCAAATGATCACAGAAGGCAGCGCTTTACTTTCAGAAAAAGTCAAATGTCAACCATTAGCACTAAATGTTGTACACTAAATAACTTTTTATGTTACTTTTTTAATACACTAGCAACAAACAAAATATTCAAACGATTAACCAAAATACATTAAACTGTCACTCAGTAGGAGTTTGGAATCAAAAGATAAGTTTGTTTATATATACACTACTGGGATCAGTAAGATTTTTAAGCTTTTTAAATGAGACTTTTCTGCTCATCAAAGCTGTGTTTATTTGGTTAAAAATACAGAAAAACACTATAGTATTGTGAAATGTTAATGCCATTTAAAATAGTGGTTTTCTATTTTAATATACTTTAAAATATAATTTATTCCTGTGATGCAAAGCTGAATTTTCAGCGTCATTACTCCAAGTATTCAGTGTCAAATGATTCTTCAGAAATCATTCTAATATGCCTATTTATTATCAGTGTTGGAAACGTATATTTTTTTTTTTAAACCTGTCATACTTTTTTCAGGATTCTTTGATAAATAAAACGTTAAAAAGAACTGCATTTATTTAAAATAGAAAAGATTTGGAACAACAAACACCTTTGTTTGGGATCAGTAAAAAATTATTTCTGTCTTTGTAATAAATTAATACTTTTATTCAGCAAGGATGTGTTAAATTGATAAAAAAAAAAAATGATAGTAAAGACTTATGTTAGAAAAGATTTCTATTTTGAATAAATGCTGTTCTTTTTTACTTTTTATTCATCAACGAATCCTGACAAAAGTATCACAGGTTCCAAAAAACTATTAAGTAGCACAAACTGTTTCCAACATTGATAATAAAAGTAATAAATTAGTATATTAGAATGATTTCTAAACGAACATGTGACCCTGATGACTGGAGTAATGGCTGATAAAAAAATCAGCTTTGCATCACAGAAATAAATAATATTTTAAAGTATATTAAAATAATAAAATGGTATTTTGAATTGCAATAATATTTAATTATTACTTTTTTTCTGTATTTTTGATCAAATAAATGGACCTTTGATAAGCAGATATATATATATATATGTATATATATTTTCTAGAGGCATCAGCAATAATAATAATAATAAAAAGGTAAACATTTATTAACAAGCAATTAAAAAAAAAAAAAATATATATATATATATATATATATATATATATATATATATATATATATATATATATATATATATATATGTGTGTGTGTTGTGTGTATTTAATTATTATTTATTCAACTTATTAAATGTTAATTTATTATAATTGTTAATTTCCAACCTATATTGGGTTTATTTTAAGCAAGAAATATACTAATTTTTAAGCAATAGTTGAGTTAAATAAAATAACAATAATAATAAAAAATCACATTAATAAATTATTTTAAACACTTTAAAATATATTATTAATAACTATTTGAAAAAATGTTACTATATTACTGTTTTTACATCAAATAAATGATAGTGGAGAATGGTAGTTCTTGTGGAAAATGCCCTGTGTGTCATGCTTTATTAATTGTATAGTTTATCTACCTTATCTACTTAGGAGGATTTATGCCTCTAATAATTTAGAAGAAATTATGAGAGACCAAAGTGTTCCCTATTTGCGTCATCCCCATTTTATCTTTATATATCCCAGCTGTAAAGAATCCAATAAACTGGTTGACTGGTTGAAGTAGAATGATTATTAGCTCATATTCAATATTTACTCTTCGTTTTCATGTATTATTATAGCAAGCCGATTTAATTCCACCAAGTTCAAATGCTATGCAATTAATTTAAAAAGAATTTTGGACTTTAACGTTTGCATAACCAAGTTGCTGCTGACAAGCAATTTATTTAATTCAGTTTAAATTAGGTTAATTTTACTTGCACGAAACATCTGAATAATTCATAGCGTACGGTTTCCGCTGAATTCTAAATTTGTCATATTACTACCCAATATGGTTTCAAGCAGCATTCTCAACAATGCTGATTGATATTTGAATGCAGAAGAGTTTGTTTTTCGTGCTTGTTTGATTTTAGCCCACACAGTTTTAATTGAGTTGTTTGTTGTCTCTCCGTTCTCTTGTCCTTTTCCATGCATAGTAATCCTCTGAGAGCCTGCTGGGTATTATCTGAACCGCTGGCGGAGACTGGGACATAAGAAATTTGGTTTTTGATTATAGTCAATCAAAGCAGAAGCTTTACACAAACAGTGATGGGCTTCACCCAGCATGACACGCAATGTGTACAACGGCACAGCAGACGTCTGGAGCCACAAAGCTTTTGATTAGACATTTACAGTTCTGCTTTACTAGGATCAGCTCGGGAACAGAAACATCAGTCACTAACTATTTCACCATAATTAGGCTTAAAACTGTGAATATGTGAATGACACTTGCCCCATCTGATTAGCTGAAAACTGACATTGCGCTAGTTATTTACTGCTCACACATTTGTTCACTGCCAGAGCATCCATTTGGCAGAGGATTTTAAAGTTGGTGTTTACAATGACTATCATTTTTCATCTTCACACTGTGGCCAACCAAAGTTGATGGGAATGAATTTAGCATTTCTGTCCTCCCTAGTTATAATGAATTTTGCTAATGGCGCCAGTCAAGCCATTTGTTTCGCTTAGTTTTGGCCAAACATTATCTGAGATGCCAGTCATTTTGTCAATCCCGACTCTCTTCCCAGTTCATTTAGTCTGTATTGAGATGATTAATGTGGTCCTTGAGGGCTGTCCCACACGTTGCCTGATTTAGACTCAGAATCACTGCACCATTACCCCAGTAAATTGCTTATATATAAGCTTACCAGTATAAGTTTGGAATAATTCAATTATTTTATGTTTTTATCTTGTTGTACCTGACTGTGTCAGTCCTTATTCTTCTGGACTTAAGTGCAGTTTTTGGTACCGTTGATCACACGCTACTACTTAGTCAACTTGAATCTGTTTTTTTTTTTTTTTTTTTTTGGTGTAATGGAGACTGTGTTGGACTGATTCACGTATGATTTTTCTGATCGCTGTCATTTCGTTTTTATAGATGGCCACAGGTCAGAGGTTGGTGCGCTTAGTACTGGTGTCCCCCAAGGCTAAATTCTTGAACCTTTGCTTTTTACCATTTATATTTTTCTCTCTTTTTTTTTAAATAAGTATTTTATATTTGTATTTATTCATATACAGTTGCACTCAAAATTTTCAACCCTCCCCAAGAGACTGCAGTACTTTACAAATACAAGCTTTTTTGAAGATCCAGGACTAAAGATTGCATCTTTAACAGTTCACTGGGATATTAAAAGTGATCATGTCAATATATAATGTAATATTCTTTCTAGGAGTTCTAGGATTTCTAGGATTTTTGAATAACACACCTATGTCATAATTATTCAACCCCTATTCAACATCGCTGTGTTTTAGTCACTTACTTGTATGGTGGGGAACAAAATTGTCTTAAAACGCAATTAAATCTTTAGAAACTCTATTAGAACACAGAATTAGCAAATTGAGCTGTTACACATGCATGCAGTTATCCACTGCATGTGCTGAAGTTTGAGTAGCTGGTATGAAAAAGTCAACAGAGCTCTCACAACAATTTTATTACTTTAGACAGTCTAAAGCTATATGAATATTGAACGTTCCTAGAGACACTGCGGACAGCCCTTTTCCTTAGTTTATAAGTACCAGAAAACCTTTGAAAAAAAAAAGAGTTGAAAAAAAAGCACAATATCATAAAATGTTTGATCAGAACAACTGAGGAAAAGCCT
>NC_133378.1:2752639-2851680 GCF_049309525.1 Garra rufa | reverse complement strand
ATCTAGATGTTTTTATCTATTTATTGATCTATTACTCACTGTAGTGTACTGAATGCTTTATTCCAGTCAATCAGGCTTTCTTTTTATTATGCTGTATATGCCAAGGATAAAGTTAAACACTTCTTTCTCTCTTTCCATCAGGATATGACCTCATGTGGAAAAGTGTATATTGATTTATATGTGTGTTGGCATTATTTCTGATTCAGCACATTCTTTTTCAATTTCTCGTTTTCTGAAGCATCTCTTTTAATGTCGACTCGCACTGATGAGACACTATATTTCTGTGTGAGTGTAGTGTAGCAATACAAATTGGCGAAGCACAGATTCAATCTCTATCACTTTCTATAGATGTCCTTGTAAATTTACCTTATAAAACCATCGCACAGCATCTGATACAACCAATTACTCTGCGATTTCAGTCGGTTGATCTCTTTTGGTCGTGAATAGGATAGTCATCTTAATGCTATAGAGTGAGAAATATAATTATACACACATCTGCATGATGACTACATTGACAGAAGATTTTGTTAGTCTCATTGGTGTTCATCTTGATTGGCATTTGATGCAATGCTACATAAAAATCTTTTCTCTTTCGCACAGTGTGTGATAGTTCAATCAGATATTGTGTAGAAAGATTTTTATTAATTATGTATTGTCTTGGATGTTGACGATTCAAACAAGTCATCCATCATTCATAAATCAAGCTGTCTTTTGGCTGCTGAGGAGCAACAGTAAAATTTGTTATCACTCCCAAGTGGAAGGTTACACACCAGTAACTGCATCATTCGGATCACATGTGGCATTTATGTCATGTGTACATTTGACGCCCACAACTATGATTAATGACACATACAGCCACCATATGGCTTATGTACTTTACTTACTATTACAGCATTACAGCTATTTGGTGTTCAGAAACAGAAGTTTACACAGATTTATCAGAGAAAACATTTGTTAAGGTAGCACTAACACATATCCTCTTGCGTTTTGTGGCTTTTATGTCTGCTACTGTAGTGTACTCCACATCAACATCAATAAAAGGCATTTTCTAAGCAGATATTTACACTTATTAACACATGTATAACATTTTAATGGACTCTTTAAAAACCACTCGACTTCATTTCGCAGCCCTGTGCTATTTGCTCCTCTTTTAAAAATAAAGGTACTTCATGATGCCTTTTTAGCTTAAAGGGCTCCATGAAGTGCCTTTAACATCTGAAGAACCTTTCCTTTGTGACAAAAGACGGTTCTTAAGATTATAAAAAAGGTAAGAAAGAGATGGTTCTTTTAAAGAACCTTTGACTGAATGGATCTTTGTGGAACCAAAAATGCTTCTATGGCATTACTTTGAAGAACCTTTTAAAGCACCTTTATTTTTAAGAGTGTATACACCACTATTCAAATGTTGGAGTTGGTTAAATTGGAAAAAAAAAAAAAAAAGTTTACCAAAGCTGCATTTCTTTGACCAAAAATACAACAAAAATGCCAAAATTGTGAAATATTATTAACAAAAGCAAAGCTGAATTTTCAGCATCATTACTCCAGTCTTCAGTGTCACACAATCCTTCAGAAACCATTCTAACATTTCTTATGATTATCTCTGCTGAAAACAGCCATGCTGCTTTATATGTCCAAAGCGTGCTACACAGATTTTCTCAAGCACTATTTCATCTCCTCACATTTAACACTCGTAGCTCAGGAGATCGGTGATTGTCTTTGGCACATCAGGTGTCGGAGTCAGAGTCTCTACAGAAACACTCTTTCCTTTCATGACTGACACACAGAGTCTCACCGGCACAGCATAACTGCTGCTTTATTAAGATTTGAGATATTACTCTGCAGAAAATTAAATTAAATTCCAGCAATCTCAACCCCTTCCCCCGTGACCTCAGTGGCTGCAAGACACAAAAAAATTATACAATTAGCATAAATATATCATCTAACTTGGCAACTCATATAATATTTATACCAGTTCAAGTGATTATTCATTCTTTTTTCAGCATTATTATTCAGCATGGATATATAATCTACGGAGAGACTGTTTCATGAACTAAAATTAGAATTGATCTCATGGTACAGTAACAATAAAGCACTTTTATCTTCTACAGATGAGCAAACTGATATTTATAGAGGTACTTATATTCATTGTGGTACTCTTGTGAATGCATGAGATTATTTACTTTTCTTAGAGCACAAAAAGTATTCTCATAGCTTTGTAACATTGCGCTTGAGCAATGAACTGTTTTAACAATGTCCTTACTACCTCTCGGATTTCATCAGAAATATCTTAATTTGTGTTTGAAGATGAAGATGTCTTATGGGTTTGGAACGACTTGAGAGTGAGTAATTAATTAAACTAGTTTTATTTGTATCTTTGGGATTCTGTTCTTCGTGAAGAATTCATGTGGTGCTCCCTTGGAAGGCAGTACAATCCTGCATTGCAGTCCAATAAATAAATACTAATTAAGTACTAATTTACATTGGAAAGCATTCCAGAGATCTGTTTTGTCTTAGGCTTCGTATATCCTTCGTGTTTTAGCATCAGTTAACAGATTGAGTCTGGCCCGAGCCCAAAAGTATCTGTAGATATCCAGGCCAAGATTGTGTAAATGAGACGTGATTATAGAGGGAGAGAGAGGAGCTGCTGTGTATGAATGTATTCCCACTGGCTTCCCCAAAAGCTCATCGCAGCCTCATCAGATCTGAATGCTCTTCTTCCTCCCTGATGTCTCAACCTTGATTACACTCTCCCCATCCCTCCACTTCATTGATCTCTCTCTTCTGCACTCCTCTCGGCTGCTCTCAGGCTCAGGGTCTAGTTTCAGCGCTGTCTGATCCCAGTCTGGTTTTCAAGAAGTTGAAATGCTGTCAGTGCAAGATCAACCACAATTCTCACGAGCCTGTTCCTCTATCCATCCCAGACTAACAGAGACTGAATCTGAGCCTTCAGTCTTCGAATTTCAAAGCAAACTCTCTCCGTCCAGTGAGATTTTCTTTTACTCATCCAACTTCAGGTTTTTTTGCTACAACCATGCCTGCTGTGAAATGTTTAATCTCTCTAGTTTTAGTTTGACTTGCTAACCCTGCAAAAAACCAACCTAGATCAGCTCGGCTGGTGACAAACATGGGACACAACGTGATCCATGACTTTATTTGCCATTCGGTTTGAGAGCAGCATTTCAGCTTTGAAATGAATCAGAGACAATCGTAGAATATGCTTAACACAAATGGTCCACACCATAAATGTAAACTAATGCGATATGTTTTTAAAAACTATCATTAATATCTGTCTTTTTCTGTGTTTAAGTCCTATAATCATGTCTCGTTGCATCTACCAACTCAGAAAGTGTGAAAAAAAACAACCCAGTAAATTGTTCTTGGTAAGCCTTCTCTCTGCAAGCTTGTGACAAAAGAAACCACTCAGATTTTGCTCCCCGCATGAAAGGGAATCTTATTATAATATTATCGCTTCTTAATTTGCACGTTTCCATCCACGGCGCCATCATTTAGTTTTTTCAAAGTGACAACAGTGTATTAGTTCTAATGTCATGCCGAAAGTTCAAGCAAAGCACGATAACTGTTCTGTCACTGGCTGCACAAATGAGCACAGAACACTATTTAGAGTCCAAGCATCAGAGGAGACAAGAGACCAGTGGATTTATTGATGTATTTACTGTATATTACACTGCTGCCACACAGATATAATATGAATATAAAGTCATTTGAGAGTTTAAGCGCAATAAGACATGAAAGAGAACTTAGTTTAGTACTCACATGCCGCTTTCTGTGTGTTTCAGAAGTTTAAACTACTATGGTTTAAAACACATGATTTCAGCAGAATATACATGATAATCAAAACCAAACAGATGCTTTTAAGCAGAGTATCTGAGGTATGAGCTGTAAAAGCAGGGAGCAGCAGCTTATTTGCATTTAAAGAGACATGCATGAAAACAGCATGGTTTTTTTTCTTCCACTTAAAAAAGGCATTTTCAAAATTAAATAATAAATGAAATGTGTAGTATTTTGAGCTGAAACTTCACATACACATTCTGGGGACACCTGAGACTTGTCTGAGTTTGTGTAGACACCGTTGTAACGCTTGGTTAAGTAAATGAAAAAAATAGAAATACTAATATGTATCTTTCAAATAAACATTACTAGTGCACCTTGAAAACCTTCAGGAAGATGTTAATATTTCAGAAAATATAACTTTTTTATAAGGTTTCAAAACTATGTCCCTATTGTCAACACCATCAGATATTTATGAAATCACGCAATGTCAAAGTCAGCCTTTATCCCGGAGGTCCATTTTCCATATTTCACCTGCTGCGAGTTTAATAAAGTCACACAGCCTCTGGTGAGGTAGATTTGCTTAGCTTTAAACTGATTTGTCAAAATCTATGATATGTGATATTGCAGTACAGACACATACTAAGTAATAAAAACACAAATTTTGAGAAAATGGAAGAAGACGCAGGAGGTTGCACCAAAGCGTAGGTGGATATATCTTAAATTAGTCTAAGATCATTTACTGGCATATAGACATTTTTCTGAAACTCATTTAAAAACCAGTCAAGATATGATTAGAAATTGAGTTTAAGCGCAATAAGACATGAAAGAGAACTTAGTTTAGTACTCACATGCTGTTTGACAGCCGCTTTCTGTGTGTGTGCACTAAAAAAAACGCATGTTTTCAGTGGAATATACATGATAATCAAAAACAAACAGATGTTTTTTTAGCATAGTATCTGAAGTACAACCTATAAAGGCACAGACTTGTTCTGGAAAAGGGGGCGGGGAGCAGCAGGTTTCAAAACTATGTCCCTATTGTCAACACCATCAGATATTTATGAAATCACGCAATGTCAAAGTCAGCCTTTATCCCGGAGGTCCATTTTCCATATTTCACCTGCTGCGAGTTTAATAAAGTCACACAGCCTCTGGTGAGGTAGATTTGCTTAGCTTTAAACTGATTTGTCAAAATCTATGATATGTGATATTGCAGTACAGACACATACTGAGTAATAAAAACACAAATTTTTAGAAAATGGAAGGAGACGCAGGAGGTTGCACCAAAGCGTTGGTGGATTTTATCTTAAATCAAGATCTTTTACTGGCATATAGACATTTTTCTGAAACTCATTTTAAAACCAGTCAAGATATGATTAGAAATTGAGTTTGTCTAAACAGTTTTTTTTTTTTTTTTGGTTAGGAAACGTCATGTTCAGTGTTTGAAATCATATTTGAAAACTTCTAAACATAATCAGTTTGTCAAATATGCAATGTTTTTTCTATTCATTAGGATATTGAGCTGTAATCTGATCAAGATTCAAGACATACTCTGAGCCAGTTATAAGAGAATTACCATTAATGTCTAACGGCGAAGTCTATTCACTGCTTATTAAATACGATATATCAGTAAAACAGGGTGTTGTTTTCATTTGCCAGCTAACTTGTCACAATAAACCCAGAGGGGCTCATAAGCGGTGCGCTAATATTGCTGCTGTAGCTCTTACACACACATACAGATTCATAATTAGGGTTATGAAGTCCAATGAAAGTATTATCACTGGTGTCATTTCACAGCAGGGTTTGTATTATACTGTCATACAGCTGGAAATATGAAAACATATCTCCACTTCCCAGGAGGTTCAACAAATAATCTAACAGTACCATATTTGATAGTAAGTTTAGGCAGTACTTACTGCTGGATCCACAGGCCTCATGTTTCGATTTCATCTACTCTGATTATTATTATTTTATTATTTTTCTATGACGATGTTTGTAGTGTTGGATGATTAAAATGGCTGTATACCTGCGTGACTCAGGACTGGAGGAGGATGTGTTGCTGTCTTTCTTCTTCACTTCTTCACCGTACTCACTCAGGCTAGCTCTCGCTGTTGCATAACAATCTGAAAAAGGACAGCAGAGGAGGCTAAAAGCGTCGTGTCATCCTCTAATGTTGCTGTATTAGAGAAAAGAGGGAGAGTTTCTTTTTTATTGTTATTATTCTGCTTATTTATTTATTTGCATCACTGGTAGTCGATTTCATTGGTTAATATTATTTGTTTACTGGCCCTGTTGGGATTATACTTTAATTTGCATTGCACAATTTCATACTGTCTTGCCATTAAAGGGCACTAAAATAGAAAACTGAAAATGAGATTGGCCTGTCTGCTGACTCTGAATAAACTGCTTTGCAAAACCTAATAAGAAAAAAGCTAGTGAAAATGCATATTCGGACCATTTTGGGGGAAAACAAGTTTGCAAATGCATAAATGTATTAAAATTATTGCTTTCTTTTTTTCTGTCACTTTTTGTTTGTATATTTATGCTAATTCATTGTCCATTCATCTATTATCTACATGCGTACATGCAGAAAAACTGATTTAGAAAGGACTGGAATTGACAGAGCATGTCGATGTCGGATGCAGGACCTCATTATGCTAAATATATTCACATTCTTTCAAATTATATGAAGAAGAAGTCTTATAAAAAAGGCTTATTATCCAAACAGTATGGAAGCCGTTTCTGCCACTGAATAAAAACAAAACAAAAATAAGTTATAATATTGCAACTTTTTATCTCACAATTCTGGCTTTTTTTCATCAGAATTGTGATACAAACTCGCAATTCTGACTTTCTTATCAGAGTTGCGTGATATAAACCTACAATTGCGAGAAATAGTCAGAATTGCAAGAAATAAACAAGCAATTACAAGTTATAAAGTCAGAATTGAAAGATATAACCCCCAATTTGTACCTTTTTTCTCAGAATTGCGCGATAAACTCACAATTGCGAGTTATAAAGTTATAAAAGAAACAAGTCAAAATTGTGAGTTTATATCTTACAATTTTGACTTTTTTGCGTGATATAAACTCAATTGCGAAAAAAACTCACAATTCTGACTTTTTTCTCAATTTACTGTATAGCTCGCAACTTTTTTTCTGAATTTTGAGATATAAACTTGCAATTTTAACTTATTTTTCAGAATTGCGTGATATAAACTCAAATTGCGAGAAATTAAGTCAGAATTGTGAGATAAAAACTCCCAGTTGCGAGTTATAAAGGCAAAATTGTAGGTTATAAAGTGAGTTACGAGATATAAACTTGCAAATTTAACTTATTTTTCAGAATTGTGTGATATAAACTCAAATTGTGAGTCAAAATTGTGAGATAAAAACTCGCAATTGCGAGTTATGAAGTCATAATTGTGAGTTATCAACTCAAATTGTGAGTCAGAATTGCGAGTTATAGTCCAAATTGTGAGTTATAAAGTCAGAAAGTATTTTTTTCTCAGAATTGCATGATATAAACTCAAATTGCGAATCAGAATTGCAAGATAAAAAACTTGCAATTGCGGGTTATAAAGTCAGAATTACGAGTTATAGTCAGAATTGTAAGTAAGATATAAACTCACAATCCTGACTTTTTTTTCTCAGAATTGTATGATATAAACTCAAATTGCAAGAAATTAGGTCAGAATTGGGAGATATAAACATGCAATTTTTAAGTTATGAAACAATTCTGACTTTTTTCTCAGTTGTGTGAGATAAACTCAGTTGTGAAAAATAAAGTCAGAATTGCGAGATATTTAGCAATTCTGACTTTTTTCAAACTTGTGAGATATAAACTCGCGATTGCAAGTTATAAAGTAAAATGTTTTACTCACCATTCTGACTTAACTCTCAGTTGCATGTTAGAAATTCAGAATTGTGAAATATAAACTTCGAATTCAGACTTTTTTCTAAAAATTGTGATATAAACTTGAATTGCAAGAAAATTAAGTCAGAACTGCGAGATATAAACTCGCAATTCTGAGAAATAAATCATAATTGCGAGATATAAAGTCAATTTTTAAGGGAAAAAAGACTGTGTTCTGAGAATTAAGTTTATATCTCACAATCCTCACTTAACTTGCAATTGCATGTTATAAATTCAGAATTGTGAGATATAAACCCACAATTCTGAGTAAAGAGAAGTCTGAATTGCGAGTTTGTATTGACAGTTCTGAGTAAAAAATTCTGAACTGTAAGATATAAACTCGCAATTGCGAGAGAAAAAAGTCAGAATTGTAAGATAAGTCACAATTACCTTTTTAATTTTTTTTATTCAGTGACAGAAACGGGCTGCCATAAAACAGATAGTAGAGGCATCAAATTCAAGACAAAAATTCTCACCTGCTGAACCAGTCTGAATACCACTTTTTTTCTGTCATTACTGTTAAATGTCAGTTTGATTACAGAGGAACAAAACATTAGATTAGACCAGGCAGATATTTTGAGGATCACTTCATATTGCAAAACACTGCAATTTCAGCTCAAAATAAGTGTCTAATTTCTTTTTGAGAAAAAGTTCATTCTTAATTATTATAATTGCAATAGTCAAGTCAATTCGTGTGTTGCTCTTTTCACAATACATACTGGCAAGGCACACATTAAAATATATTAAAATATATTTATATACAAATATTTTAGTTAATTGAATAAATGCTTTATTTATAATTATTTAATATGCATTTACGTTTAAGCATTTATCAATGCTTGTCATGTTTCATTTCACTGTTTGTTTGTTTGTTAGATCTTGAGTAAAGGTGGAACTGCGGTGAATGATGGGATTGTTGGTACAGCACAGCAACTGTTATCAACCTTTGTCAAACATCATAAAACAGCTGCCAACCAAATAATTCCTGCTCTTCATGCATTGTCATGGCAGTGCGTTGCTCATATTTGTAATTGTTTATGAATCTAGGTGCATATCCGCAGTGGGGATCACAGGTTCTAGCTTTCAAATAAAACAAGAGATTGCCGACAAAAAAAAAACATTAAAAAGCGAAGCGGATTTGATGTGAAATGTCATTTTAATGCCATTGTTGCGGAGGGCCCAGGGGAGCGTCAACTGATCTGTTTCCTCACGAATACAGACTTTGTCAGGATGAATGTGTTTAGCTGTTCGTCCTGATTTATATTTTTGTTCTCTTTCTCTGTCACTTCCCCAGATATACCAAGATGAAGACAGCTACCAACATCTATATCTTTAACCTGGCACTCGCTGATGCGCTGGTTTTGGCTACGCTTCCCTTCCAGGGCACGGATGTGTTCCTAGGTTTCTGGCCCTTTGGCAATGCCCTGTGCAAGGCGGTCGTCTCCATCGACTACTATAACATGTTCACCAGTGTGTTCACCTTGACCGTGATGAGCATGGATCGATATGTGGCCGTGTGCCACCCGGTGAAAGCCCTGGACATGCGGACACCCCACAAGGCCAAGGTGGTCAATATCTGCGTGTGGGTCTTGGCTTCAGCCATAGGGGTCCCGGCTATGGTACTTGGAGACGTGGAGAATGACAACGGTGAGTGTTTACAGTTATGACCCTATTTACCTTTTCCTTTTACTTACTACAAAGTAACTGAGAAAGGTTATAGTAAAGAGTTACCATTCTTTTAAATTGTAATAATATTTGACAATATTACAGTTTATATTGTATTTTTAAGTGGAAACATAAAAGACGACTTCTTTCTAAAATGCTCCAAAAATGACTTATTCCGAATGTATGATGGTAGAGTACGTCAAATGATGAAAGTGAAATTGCTTGTAAAAGCTGTTTCCTGTTGACTACCAACGTAAAAGCTTCTCTCAACTGCAGAAAATGTGAGAATAATCACAGTAGCTCACACGCCAGTCAGTGAATATTAAACATTTATGCAACGTTCAATTGGGAGCAGCCGTTTTACTATCACAGGATGCACCAGCACACCGAATAACAAATTGAAACACCTGAGACCTACAGGGGAATCGTAATATGACTGTATATGTGTGGGGTTTGTTTGTCAATAATACGTGCTCTATTAAGACTTTAAAAGGCACATCCGAAGCATTTTAGTGTTCATCATTTTGCTGTTATTGGATTCATTGAGGTTACAGTAATTGCTCTGCACACTGTTCTGAAAGCAGAACCACGGGTGACCCAGAAGGCCCTTTTCCTCCCTGTGGCTTTGAGCTCTTGACAATCATAACATTTCCTAATTGAATGAGGTTTCTTTTTATTAGAAAAGAGCATGAAAGTACCTTGCTATGCAAATTGTATTAGTGGGAAATGGGTTTAACATCATGCTGAGCTCGCTTTTCTTATTAAGTATATAAATTTACATTTACATTTACATTTAAATGTCAATTCACAATGTAAATGTAAATGTTAGTGTGTATTCAATAGGTAAGTGTGCAATGCGTTTCGAGTGTGTATGAGAGTGAATCTCTAGGTCATTTGTGACCCTGGACCACAAAACCAGTCATAAGGCTCATCATCTGAATATGCATAAAGTTGAACAAATAAAATGGTTTGTTAGGATAGGACAATATTTGGCCGAGATACAACTATATGAAAATCTAGAGTCTGAGGGTGCAAAAAAAAACAAAAAAAAACTGAAAAAATCTAAAGAAAAATTTAAGTTGTCCAAATGAAGTTTGTGGAAATGCATATTACTAATCTAAAATTAAGTTTATAATTAAGATATATTTACAGTATGAAATGTACAAAATATCTTCATGGAACATGAACATTTTTGGCAAGGAAAAAATCGATAATTTTGACCCATACAATGTATTTGGGCTATTGCTACAAATATAGCCATTCTACTTAAGACTGGTTTTGTGGTCCAGGGTCACATATTAAAAAAAAAGAAAAAAAAAAGAAAGGATTAAATAAAATAAAATAAAATAATCAATTAAAATGAAATACTATTTCACTACATTATTTTTATCCAAGAATATTTTCATTTTTTTTTCACTTTTGATTTTATTATTATTTTTTTATTCAATCAGCATGAATTAAAGAAGTTCGCTTCCAGAATGAAAATTTCCTGATAATTTCTTCACCCTCATGTCATCCAAAATGTTCATGTCTTCTTTTCTTCAGTCAAAAAGAAATTAAGATTTTTGAGGAAAACTTTCCAGGATTTTTCTCCATATAGCGGACTTGTTGGACAATGGGTTGTAGGTCCAAATTGCAGTTTCAATGCAGCTTCATAGGGCTCTACGCGATCCCAGTCGGGGAATAAGGAAAGCAAAAAGTTAGGGTAGGGCGAAAAACTCAATCTAATTTTTTCCTCCAACTTTAAAAATGTCCAACGTTGTTTTACCTTTGTTTGTAAAGGGCATTTGTCTTGCTTCCCATGTTTGCTTTGTAAACACTGGGTCGGTACTTTCACCTACGTTACATAATGCGTGAGGTCGAGCTGGTGCAAGATGAGCATTTGTGGTTAAAAAGTATGTAAATTTGTGACTTTCTTAGAAAATGACCTTAGATAAGACCCTTATTCCTCGTCTTGGATTGTGTAGAGCCCTTCGAAGCTGCATTGAAACTGCAATTTGGACCTTTAACCTGTTGGCCACCATCGAAGTCCACTATATGGAGAAAACATGGGGGTGAGTAAATCATCAGGAAATTTTCGTTCTGGAAGTGAACTTCTTCTTTAAAGGATTAGTTCACTTTCAGAACAAAATGTACAGATAATGTACTCATCCCTTGTCATCCAAGATGTTAATGTCTTTCTTTCTTCAGTCCTAAAGAAATTATGTTTTTGGAGGAAAACATTTCAGGATTTCTCTCCATATAATGGATATCTATGGTGCCCCCAAGTTTGAACTTCCAAAACGCAGTTTAAATGCAGCTTCAAAGGGCACTAAACAATCCCAACCGAGAAAGAAGGGTCTTATCTAGCTAAATTGGTTATTTTTGAAACAAATTGACAATTTGTATACTTTTAAACCGCAAATGCTCATCTTGTCTCATCTCTGTGATGTGCATGCATAGTCTGTGTAATCCGGGTCAATACAGGGTATGTCGAAATACTCCAGTCTCGTTTTCATCTTCAACTTCAAAATCATCCTACAACGCTATTTTACCTGTTTTTTTAAAGGCTGTTTAATCTTCTTTGTATGTTAACTTTGTAAACACTGGGTCAGTACTTCTGCAGCGATGTAGGATGATTTTGAAGTTGGGGAAGAAAACGAGATGGGAGTATTTCAACATACCCTAAGTGTATTGACCCAGATCACACAGACTATGTATGCGCACCGCAAAGACGAGACAAGATGAGCATTTTAGGTTAAAAAGTATATAAATTGTCAATTTGTTTTGAAAATAGCCGATCGTTTCGCTAGATAAGACCCTTCTTCCTCAGCTGGGAACGTTTAGAGCCCTCTGAAGTTGCATTTTGGAAGTTCAAACTTGGGGGCACCATACATATCCATTATATGGAAAGAAATCCTGAAATGTTTTCCTCAAAAAACATAATTTCTTTACGACTTAAGAAAGAAAGACATAAACATCTTGGATGACAAGGGGGTACATTATCTGTAATTTTTTCTAAACTAATCCTTTAATGGCAGTACTATGAAAAACTATGGAAAATTGAAAATCTCTTCAAGACCTGTAGCCTATTATTTATTGCATACTTCACGTATTTTGTGACCTGTTACCTATCGTTTTTTTTTTGTCTACACATTTGTATTTGTGTATGTGTCCTGAATCTCTGCTGTGCTCTCTGCGACATCTCTTCAACACACTCTTCTCTTTCATAATCCATTATTCATGAACCTTATAGATCCTGAAGAATAGTGGATAAGCCCATTTAGCTGTATTGTGTTGAAAAACCTTCTCTGATCTCGAGTTCCCTCTCAGTGAAATAATCACCACTAAACCAGCACTTCAGAAATAGGACACAGTATTTACGTTCAGATTTATATTATAACAGTTGCTTTATAACAGTAGGCCTATACATTTAAAAATGTCTGCCTGGGAACCTTTACAATTGTTAGCAGATGTTAAGCACACTGTCTACTTATACTTTAATAACTGGTTGTTGACATAAGTAGCAAAATTACTTATAGTAAGCAGAATGTCTAAAATGGAGTATCAGAACAAAATGTTACAGATATTATTACAATAAAAAAAAAAAAACTTTTGTAATGGCAAAGCTGAATTATTAGCGTCACTACTCATCTTCAGTGTCACATGATCCTTCAAAAATCATTCTAATATTTGCTGCTCAAGACACGTTATTACCTGTGTTAAAAACAGTTGTGCTGATTAGTATTTTTAAGTAAAATGTAAGTTTTTCAGGATTCTTTAAGGGCGCATATTCAAAACAAACAAAGAATCCAAGGCGTAGTTTGATTATCTCACAATTCTGTCTTTTTTCTCACAATTGTGCGATACAAACTCGCCTTTCAGATTTTTTTCTCATATTTGCATGATATAAACTCACAATTGTGTCAGAAAACTCACAAATTCAAAAATAAACTGGCAATTAAAAAAAATAATGTAATATCAGAATTGCAAGATGTAAATTCACAGTTCTGAGTAAAAACATAGCAATTGCATGTTAAAAAGCCAGAATTGCGAGAAACTCACAATTCAGACTTTTTAACATGCAGTTACAAGCTAGGTCATAATTGTGAGATATAAACTTGCAATTATCAGAACATTACACGGTTCTTTTTCCCTCAAAATTTAAGTTAATATCTCACAATTCTGAGAAAAAAGTCAAAATTGCAAGAAAAAAGTCATTGTGAGGTTGTAACTTGCAATTGCAAGTTTTTATCTAAATGTTTTAACTCTCAAAAGTCAGAATTGCAATCTTTAAACTCACAATTACGAGAAAAAAGTCAAAATTGCGAGTTTATATCTCAGTTCTAAGGAAAACATCAGATTTGCAAGAAAAGGTCAGAATTGCGAGTTTTTATCACGCAAATCTGACTTTATAATTTACAATTGCAAGTTTTTATCTCAAATTTTTATCTCAAAAGTCAGAATTGCGAGCTTTAAACTCACAATTACGAGAAAAAAGTCAAAATTGCGAGTTAATATCTCACAATTCTAATTTTTATCTTGCAGTTCAGACTATTTCTCACAATCGCCACTTTATGTCATGCAATTCTGACTTCATAACTTGCAATTCTGACATTTTATCTCACAATTCTGAGAATAACGTCAGAATTGCAAGAAAAGACAGAATTGCGAGATACAAACTTGCATTTGTGAGAAAAAACAGTATTGAGAGTTATCTTGAAATTCTGACTTTGTTTCTCGCAACTGCCACTTTATATCATGCAATTCTGACTTTATAACTAAAAATTGCAAGTTTTTTTCTCAATTTTTTAATCTAAAAAAAGTCAGAATTTGCAAGCTTTAAACTCACGGTTGTGAGAAAAAAAATTGCGAGTTTATATCTCAGTTCTAAGAAAAACATCAGATTTGAAAGAAAAGGTCAGAATTGCGAGTTTTTATCACGCAATTCTGACTTTATAACTTGCAATTGCAAGTTTTTATCTTTTATCTTTTTTATTTTTAAAGTCAGAATTGCGAGCTTTAAACTCACAGTTGTGAGAAAAAAAGTAAAAATTGTGAGTTTATAGCTCAATTCCTAGGAAAACATCATAATTGCAAGAAAAAGTCAGAATTGCGAGTTTATCTTGCAGTTCTGACTTTATTTCTTGTAACTGCCACTTTATATCACGTACTTCTGACTTTATAACTCACAATTGCGGCTTTTTTATCTAAATTTTTTAATTTTTCAGAATTGTGAGCTTTAGACTCACAATTACGAGAAGTAAAAATTGTGAGTTTATATTTCACAATTCTATTTTTTCCTTGCAGTTCAGACTTTATTTCTCGCAACTGCCACTTTATATCACGCAATATCACTTTCATGCAAGAAAGAAGTCAGAATTGTGAGATATAAACTCGCAATTGCAAGAAAAATTTAGAATTGCGAAATACAAATTTGCATTTGTGAGAAAAAAGTAAAAATTGTGAGTTTTTATCCTGCAGTTCTGACTTTGTCTCGCAACTGCCACTTTGTATCACGCAGTTCTGACTTTATAACTCACAACTGCAAGTTTTTATCTAAAAAGTCAGAATTGCAAGCTATAAACAATAAGTTTGTAGTTAAGTTAGAATTGTGAATTTATATCTCACGATTCATCGAAAAACAGAATTGCAAGACAAAAGTTAGAATTGCTAGTTTTTATCTTGCAATTCTGACTTTATTTTTCGCAACTGAGAAAAAACGTCAGAATTGCAAGACAAAAGTCAGAATTACAAGATACAAACTCGCATTTGCAAGAAAAATGTTCAGACTTTATATCACGTGACTTTATATAAAGACTATATATAACTGTGACTTTATATCCAGAAATTTTAAATTTATAACTCAACAATTGCAAGAAAAAGTTGACTACTTCTGCTCTTTCTGGTAATGTGTATGTGGGTTAAAGCAGCGCTGTTTTATCATACTAGATACATTTGAGTGTTTAAAAATGTGTTATAATGCTACACTGCGCGTTCGTCACCAGTCTAATAAAATACATAATATATTTTCACGAGTTCGCGCTTACATATAATTAGCCGGAGAATAGAAATGCATGTTTGGCGTGCTGTCCGGTGAAGGGCTCCGAGCTCGGGGATGGCCCGAACCCAGAGTACCCCCCCAATAGAAGTAGTGAGAACTCGGAGTGAGGAGATGGGGTGGTGGAGGGTTACTGATAAACCATCAAGTGAATGGAGGTGAGTCCGCTGTATTTAAACCTATGGCGCTGATTGACTTGAGTGGGCTCCTCTTGTGCTGTTTACGCTAAGTATCTGACGCGCTTCTCCCGAACTTTGTTAATGAAACATCATTTCACGAGTTCGCGCTTACATATAATTAGCCGGAGAATAGAAATGCATGTTTGGCGTGCTGTCCGGTGAAGGGCTCCGAGCTCGGGGATGGCCCGAACCCAGAGTACCCCCCAAAAAGCAAATAGATAGAAGGACAGCCGCCGGATTAAAGACACCCCCCAAAATAGACACTAATGTGACGGGGGCTGATGATCGGGAAGTTGGCAGGTAGGCAGGCCAGAGTGCTCTGGTTTGAGGCTACAGTCAGGTAGGCCCTGCCAGCTGTTGATGTTGGAGTACGTGGTTTGGGGTCGGAAGGACTACTGAGATGGTAGGCGGGAGATTATGGCACGTGGCGTTGGATAGATGAGTCTCGCTTGTGGGCGGCGAGTATGTAGGCCCGACCGGGAGGGCTCTCACCAGCGGGGAGGTAGAATGAAAAGCCCGCCTGGGAGGGCTCTCTTGGCAACGATGGGAGATCAAGACTCCTAGCGTTGCACCAGGCGGGGGGGAGGGAGAGTTTAGCACCTGGGTGGGGGGGATGAGAGAAAAACCTGCCTGGGAGGGCTCTCATGGCAATGATAGGAGATCAAGACTCCTAGCATTGCACCAGGCAGGGTGAAGACGTAGCGTTTGGCCCGCCCGCTGGGTGGGAAGGGGAAACTGAACGAACCTGCCTGGGAGGGCTCTCATGGCAATGATAGGAGATCAAGACTCCTAGCATTGCACCAGGCAGGGGAAAGGTGTAGCGTTTGGCCCGCCCGCTGGGTGGAAAGGGAAAACTGAACGAACCTGCCTGGGAGGGCTCTCATGGCAATGATAGGAGATCAAGACTCCTAGCGTTGCACCAGGCAGGGGGAAGGTGTAGCGTTTGGCCCGCCCGCTGGGTGGAAAGGGGAAACTGAACGAACCTGCCTGGGAGGGCTCTCATGGCAATGATAGGAGATCAAGACTCCTAGCATTGCACCAGGCAGGGGAAAGGTGTAGCGTTTGGCCCGCCCGCTGGGTGGAAAGGGAAAACTGAACGAACCTGCCTGGGAGGGCTCTCATGGCAATGATAGGAGATCAAGACTCCTAGCATGGCACCAGGCGGGGACGTTGCATCGGACAGAGGAAGGCATGACGTTTGGCCCGCTGGGCGGGAGGCGGAAAGACAAGCCCGCCTGGGAGGGCTCTCATGGCAATGATAGGAGATCGGGACTCCTAACATTGCACCAGGCGGGGGGAGGAGGCGTAGAGTCTGGCCGGCCGGGCGGGAAGGGAAAGTGAAAGAACCTGCCTGGGAGGGCTCTCATGGCAATGATGGGAGATCAAGACTCCTAGCATTGCACCAGGCAGGGGAAAGGTGTAGGGTTAGGCCCGCCGGGCCGGGAGGGAGAAAAAGACCCGCCTGGGAGGGCTCTCATGGCAATGATGGGAGATCAAGACTCCTAGCATTGCACCAGGCGGGGGGATAGGGAGACCTGGAGAAGGTTACTTTGGGTGGCTTATGGGCTGATGAGGGTTTGGTGGGCTTCTTTGATATGTGACTGGCTAGTTCTGATGTAGCTCTGAAAGGCTTCTGATGACCATCTTCCTAGGGTTTGGATCTGCTGTTTAGAGAGGCCTTTCTGGGCTGCTGATGTTGCTGCCCCGATGCGAAAAGAGTGGCTTGAGAAATTTCCTGCTGGGATGCCTGATGATTGCAGGACGGACTTGAGATGTTTTTGGAACCAGAAGCGATTAGCAGGTCTTTTGGCTTCGGCATTGGTGTTGCAGTGAAGAGCGAGTACTGTGGTTGGAGGAGTGAGCTGTAGGAGGCTGGTGGAGGGCCTGTGTGAGGCAGCCAGTGCGACCAGGCGCTCGCTTGAGCTGCGAGCCCCGAGCTGACGGCAGAGGGAGGCGGGGCTGTGTGTGACAGCCAGTGCGGCCAGGTGCTCGCTTGAGCTGCGAGCCCCGAGCTGACGGCAACGGGAGGCGGGGCTGTGTGTGACAGCCAGTGCGGCCAGGTACTCGCTCGAGCTGGGAGATCCGAGCTGACGGCAGTGGGAGGCGGGGCTGTGTGAGGCGGCAAGTGCGGCCAAGCACTCGCTTGAGCTGCGAGATCCGAGCTGACATGAGCTGGAGGCGGGGCTGTGTGTGACAGCCAGTGCGGCCAGGTGCTCGCTTGAGCTTTGAGATCCGAGCTGACTGCAGCTAGAGGCGGGGCTGTGTGAGGCGGCCATTGTGGCCAAGCGCTCGCTTGAGCTGCGAGCCCCGAGCTGCCGGGGGCGGGCGGCGGAGCTGAGACTGGTGGCCAAGCGCTTGCTTGGGCTGCGAACTCCACGGGAAAAGAGGTTGGTGGCCAGGGCTGCGATTGGCAGACGAAGCGGCCAAACGCTGGCTTGGGCTGCGGGCCCAGGCATTGCTTGAGGAGGAGCTGCGGTGGAGGGCTGGGCTGCGGCCATTGTTCTGTGTAGGGTTGTTTGATTCCGAAATTTTTGGAATCAATTTCGATTCCTGGTTCAGAATCGATTTCCTCACTGTTGTTTTCAATTCTTGCCATTTAAATTGGATGAAGCTAATTTTGCAATGACTGCAGGATATTGAAGTCAAAGAAAGTAGCTTTCTCATAATATGAAGCTTCATTGTAAAAATATGAAAATGTACAATATTTTTGTAGCTCTGACAGATTTTAAATTGTAATTTGTCTGCATTGCCCATGGAATTAGTCATAACCCAGGGCTCAGCAGTGGACATGCGTTTATTGCAATACTAAAACAAGTCATGAAGTGTCTAATGTCCACAGTTCAGCTGAATGATATTTACTTTAACAGTATGCGTCGCACGAAATTAGCAAACGATACAGTGAAACAAAATAAACAACTTTAACAACAACACTAATGTTAGAGCTTGTGGATTAGCTGTCAATCAGGTGCGTTCTAGAGACCACTGATTGGTGCTCTCTGCATTCTCACGTCTATTCCGTCGTGCAGCGCTCAAATTTGTGGACAACATGGGTGACTCCCATCGTAAAATAACTTATAGTTTTTTGGACTAGTTTATTAAAACGATCTAACAGAATTTTAATAATTATCAGTGAGCAAGAGCCGAATTAATGGGTGCTTCAGACGAGCTCTGTAATGATCGTTTCATTCAGTTTATTTTCATGGATCGCCGAAAACGTTCGGCAACATTTGATGACTAGCAGCTGAGATATGCAGCCTTCGTGGGATGCAGTCTTTCGTTTGACAGGCATCTATGTACATAGATATAAGTTGTTGAACTGAACACGGCTCTGAATAAGGAGTCAATTCCCCTTGATGGGATCGATTCCAAACTTGGAATCGACTCTCGATTCCTAATGCTTCGGAATCGATTCTTTGGAATCGATTCCCAGCCCTGTGAGAGGCCTCGCACGGGAGAAAGACATTGGCGTCGGCGCGGCCGGAGGTTTGTGTTTCCTTTTGGTCGACTTCGGGGTTAGAGGTTTAGTTAGTTGCAGATTATTGTACAAGTTAAATAATTCTGTTTTGTTTAACTTGCGTGAAGGCTGGACATCGGATTTTGCCAGCGCTAGTTTCATACTCGCCATAGTCCGTTTGTCTATGGGCGGAATTGATTGCCTGACCGAGCGGATGATGCTGGGGAATCGGCTGGTGTTCTCGCCGATGGAGGCGAGGGCAGGCCGAGGCGTTGTGAGGCGGTCTGGGCCGAGCGGCGGCCGCGAGATGAGGCCTGGGGCTCAATTGAAGCGAAATGCGGGGAAGACACGGTCCTGGAGCCGGCCGGAGGAGAGTCGGAATCGTCTTCTCTTGTGGCAGTTTGTCTTTGCGACGTAGTAGCGGACGGGCGAACCAGTTACTGATAAACCATCAAGTGAATGGAGGTGAGTCCGCTGTATTTAAACCTATGGCGCTGATTGACTTGAGTGGGCTCCTCTTGTGCTGTTTACGCTAAGTATCTGACGCGCTTCTCCCGAACTTTGTTAATGAAACATCATAAAGCATCTTTGGTGTTTCCATGTTTTCTGCAAAATAAAACTGGAAATTCAGGGTGTTTGGAATAATTGGCAGGCCAAAGTTTGTTACACTAGTTAAATTCTAATTTCTCTTTAAACATTATTAGAAACATTTGGGCTTATGCAAGTACACAACTTAACTATACATCACTGTTGTCGTGTTTTTTGGATACTTTAATAAAAAAATATTACACATGCCTTTAATGAATGGAAAGTTCAAGAGAACACCATTTTCAGCATTGTCTTGGTGTTTTTTTGCTTTGTTGTTTGGATGACACAAGTTCATTACTTTAAGGATTGTGTTTTCTTCTAGACATTGGCAGAGTGATGAAAAGTGTAAATAGTTTAATGTACCGTTTAATTGCTCTGACAGCTTACTGCACCTCTGTTCACCAAGCGTGAAGGGAAATCACATAATCACAGATTTTTAAGGGTGCTGACAGCTGAATTAATAGCAGAACCTTAGGGGGCTGAGATAAAAGACAGGTAGTAGAAGCCCCCCTAAATAGGTTCAATCAACACCAGTGTGCTTTACTGTATATAGAGTTTGATGAAAATAATAAAAACTGGTTGGACACGCAGTGCTCAGATGATCAGTGTTCCTCCCAGCAGAATGTTCAGACAGCTTTCTTTCGTAACACTCTCTCTCCTCTCCTCTACTGCCAGACTGCAACATATTTATTTATTCATCACTTCATGCAAGTTGCGTTCTGCTCTCTTTGACACTGCAGGGAAAGACAGACAGAAGCAGAGAGAGGGAGGATGACAGAGATTCGGAGGTACAGGGATGTGGACGAATGTCTGTAAACAAATGTCCAGCCGTGTAGCCATTAATTCCATGTTTAGGTTCTCAGCAAAGCTGTTCCATCTTGAAATAGCTTTCAAACAAACAACTGGACCTGCAACAGTGATTCATAAATCACTGTGAAAGCGCTCGATTCTGCGGGAGTTGCTTGGTCACAACATGGCAAATGATGAATTACATGTTCCATATTGGTGAGACCATATAAATACAGAAACACTGAAAACTGCTGTATGGTTTGCATGTAATTCCATTACTTGCGCATATAGCTAATGCCAGCCAGTTAAAAAATATTTTTCCAGTCTGTTTCACTAGGCTTTGAAGACTGCATGGAGATCTGTGCTTGTCAAAATCCTGCTGTTTTACTGATGTGATTTGAGTGACTGGATTTGGATGAAAAGAATACAAAGCAATTTTGAAATGCCTTAGAAATGATCCTGCAATACGATTGACTTTAGTGGAGAGAAAGAAAAAGGTTATGTATGGAAGAGTCATTTCTCTGCAGTGCATTGCAGATTGCCACTTGTGTGCAGATGTGATAGGAGCAACTTTGGAGCAGAATGATGAAAATCCACTCATAGCTTGCATAAGTTGCTTTGCTGGCAAGATTGGCAGAGATATATAAGACTACATTGTGGGGTGCATATAAATATTCAAACAAGGTCATGATAAATGGGTTAATGATATACTTCTGTACTGTTTTTGTACCACATGCCTCGCAGATTAATTGCAAAGTTTAACCATCATAGAGTGATGATGCTAGTTAATCATTTGCACACCTTTTTAAGTCTTGCTATTTGAAACATTCAACACGAAAGATAACTCAATTTGGAACTTGCATGAACACAGACTTTAGTTCTCTTTTGCGCATTGTTGTTTTTAAGGGAAATCCTGGGTATTAAAACTTGCATGGCTGAATATAATGTAAATATTGTCTCTTACTGAAATATGTAGTAGAAAACCCATAAACGATTTACGTAATTTAAAAAATCCAGATTGTTTTATACATATTTGGACTATGGGGGGCACCATTATTTCGTTGACGTCAAATGGTTGTACTCGGTGAGCTACTGGCGCTACCTGTTGCTATTTTTACCGCAACACAACTCGGAAAATAAAATACTGATACGATAGGCACAGCTACTGAAAGAGTTTACAGGTGGCAATGGATATAAGTGTAGGTTTAAACCAAATGCCATACCATTGATTTTTTCCCACAAGGAGTCTAAACGCCCCCAGATATCGAGTGAAATCCGTGCTAAGAAGCTCCTGCAGTGTCTGCAGGGTCATGACAAGCGTCGACATGTTTATATCCTGCCAGGATGGCATCTAGCGTTTCTTGTCTCTGCCATTTGTAAGCTCTTTCAGTAGCTCTGGTCGACTAAAAGCCTCAATGGCACCAGGGCTAAAGTGGAGAGAACAAAGACGCAGGTCTTTAGAAAGTTTTATTCGTCAACAGGCATCTTCCCATTCTTTTCTCCTCTTCTTATCGCTAGGAAAAGCAGTGAAGACTAACATCGCTTTCTTTTGTTGCCATGTGACTAAAAATTGCAACTAAAAGCCTCACAGTGTGGCATCGTATCAGTATTTTATTTTCTGAGTTTTGTCTTCAGAGTTGTAGTGCAACCGTTTTACGTCATCGAAATAATGGTGCCCCCCATAGTCTAAAATATGTATAAAACAGTGTGGATTTTTTTAAAAAAATGTACATTTTTCTTGGGTTTCCTGCTACATATTTCAGTAAGGGACATTATTTATGTTATATTAAGCCATACAAGTCTTGATACTCTGGGATCCCTTTAAACAGACACATACAAATTCTCAAAATCTCAATCAGTATTTATGTAAACACAATTAGTTATGTCTTTCATGTGTAACAGTATACTGAATCCATGCATAAAGTAGCCTAATGAACCTGCTGCTGTCTGTATGTTAGTCAAACAACAAAAGTTGTCTGAAAATTTCTTGCTGATTTGAAAAATTATTCAATCTATGATTTTTGTAATGCATTATACCCCTAAAATGTTATATAAATGTACACTGATATATAAATGTATAACATTTTGTATCTTTTAGTAAACATAAGGCCTGTAAAGACATTGATGATCTTACCTAGTTGAAGGTTGCCTTATAAATGCTGGTAAAGGTTTTTGTATTTTGTGTTTAGTGCACAATATTGGCTGCAAGATAAATTCTTACATTGCAGAGTATTGTGCTTTTGAAATGTTAGTGTGTGGGCCAGGGCAGAAGGAAAATAAATAAATAAAAATAAATAAAATAACAAAGGTAGGATTGAAGCTTCAAGGCCTTAATTCATCTTTAAGAAAATATTAAAAAGGTTACTGTTTTCTCTCAGACTGTTCATGTAAACTCCTACAGTATTTGAAGAGTTTTATTTTCTGTTTTGCTTGATTATTGTGGTATGATCTAATTTAAACAGCACTTAAAAACAAAAGGAAGGTTGGTCACTGTACATGCTGCTCAGGTGTGTTCTTCCTATCTAAGTGGGCAGTTTAAGGCCAAAATAACTTAGACCAGAAATTATTCCACAGTTCAAAACTCTGGGCAACATCTAGAACCCTAATGCTTTTCAACCAAGACGGGTAAAAGACCAGGCATGAACGATTGACGGCTGTTTCATGGGAGTGTTGATGTAGCTCACAGTAAGTCTGAATTCACATGTCTCAGGAATGGAGAGGCTTTTAATGCTCTCAGAGGTAGGTTGTCAAAAATGTCAAGAGGAGTGGCAAGGAGAAAATGATTAACTGTGAAAAACAACATTTTCTGAAAAGGGCATGTTGAATCTGTAAAGAACTCAATATTATTGAGGAGCACTATTAACTTTTTTTTTTTTTTTAATTTTAGATTAAATACGCTGTAATATTCTAATCTGTCTGTCTGTCTGTCTGTCTGTCTGTCTGTCTGTCTGTGTTCTAAACATTTATCTTTTCGGAACCATGGCTTTGTAAGGCCAGCATTCTATTTTTTCTTGTCAAACATTGTTTCGACTTCTACAATAAATATTTCCTGAGAATTTATCCCCATGTCATCTAAGATGTTTATGTCTTGCTGTCTTCAGTCGAAAAGAAATTAAGGTTTTTGAGGAAAACATTCCAGGATTTTTCTCCATATAGTGGATTTCAATGGGGATCAGTGGGTTGAAGGTCTGAATTGCAGTTTCAGTGCAGCTTCAAAGGGCTCGTTTGACGTTGTAGTTTTACCTGTTTTTTAAAAGAGCGTTTGACTTTCTTTGCACATTCACTTTGTAAACACTGGGTAGCTACTTCCAACCTATGCTACACATGACCTTTCCAATGTGTTTACACAAAGTTTGAAGTCGAGCTAATGCAAGACGAGCATTTGTGGCTAAAAAGTATATTATTAAAAAAAAAAAAAAAAACGACCAATCGTTTTGATAAATAAGACCCTTATTCCTTGGCTGGAATCGTGTAGAGCCCTTTGAAGCTGCATTGAAACTGCAATTTGCACCCTCAATCCATTGATATATGTAGAAAAATCCTGGAATGTTTTCCTCAAAAACCTTAATTTCTTTTCGACTGAAGAAAGCAAGACATGAATCATCTTGGATGACTAGAAGTGAACTAATCCTTTAAATTACAGTTAAATGACTTTCATTAAATTTCATTGTAATTCTACTAATTGTGATTTGTTGTATTTTTCTTTCCACACAGGCATCGAGTGCATCTTGGTTCTCCCGGATCCTCGCAGTTATTGGGACCCAGTTTTCGGGACGTGTGTTTTCCTGCTCTCCTTCCTGGTTCCTGTGGCGATCATCAGCGTGTGCTACAGCCTCATGGTGAAACGTCTCCGTAGCGTCCGAATCCTATCGGGGTCCAAGGAGAAAGATCGCAACCTTCGGCGCATCACGCGCATGGTTCTGGTGGTGGTCGCGGCCTTCGTTGTGTGTTGGACGCCCATCCAGATCATGGCCCTGGCGCAGTCGTTAGGCTTCAACTTGGGCAGCGTCCAGACGGTGGTGTTCATGCACTTTTGCATCGCCCTGGGCTACGTCAACAGCAGCCTGAACCCCGTTCTCTACGCATTCCTCGATGAAAACTTCAAGCGCTGCTTCCGCGAGTTCTGCCACCCCTCGCCGTTTGGCCTCGACACGCAGCAGTCGAGCCGCATGCGCAACATCGCACGTGAGGTGGCCTACAACTGCAAGACTGCGGACGGGAACAGTAATCCTGCATGACTAGGCGTGGAGCTGCCCCTGGTCAGCCCTGAGCCTCAACCCAATCCAGGGACAGGAAACTCAAACTCTGAGTTGACTCAGATTACAACACTCTAGCACCACAGTCACCTCCGCCTGGTGGGCGGGGGAAAGGGTTGGGCTAGGAGTGGGGGCGGAGTCGAAGTAAACGACACGCCCTTTTAGGGACAAAGGGGCTCACTTTACAGTGTCTTAATTGGATTTGGATGTTATTGTCTACGGTTTTGTTCTTATTCAAGAATTATTACACTTTGTCGTTCAGTGTCACAGCCTTGTACAGATGCTTTTTATGTCTCTCTTTACAACAATCAATGTTTCTTGAGACTGTAGAATTTCATGGCCTTAAACATACATCTGAACCTACAGATTAAGTGTATCATTTTTGTGGTATTGCCAAGTGTTGGACTGTACTATATACACTATAGAGTATATATAGTGTATAAACAGTATATAGTAAATGGACAGTACTGTGTATTATATAACTATATACGGTTATGACACTCAATCTGAAACTACAAAGACTTGTAAAGCCTGATTGTTATTTAAAAAAAAAAGAAAAAAGTTGATATTTTTCTTGGTTTGACTGTACAATAAGCAAAAATATTTTATATACTTGTATGTTTGGTAGCACAGACTGAGGCTTAAAAATACTTAATGTATCGCAAAACAGTTGCTGTAGTGTTCTATTATATATGTGCATAACATGAAGTTTATCACGTTCGAGGCTTTGCATTGTTGAAGACGTCAGTCAGCGGTACCTCGAATGTTTCTTGAATGTTTTCTGCTTCGCTCTGTATCTTGCTTTGTTACTACATAACGGATATAACGATTCTTCTCGATGAGACAGACAACAAAGAGCCAGCATTGTCATGGGTTTACATCACAGACCACTGAATGTGAAAAAAGACTATTTACGTCAAATTAAAGAAATACACAATATATATATATATATATATATATATATATATATATATATTAAAAGTGTCAGTGGAATATAGATATATTGTACACCTAATGCTTATTCCTGTAAACTTTAACTTGGTATTGTGATTGTTTGCTGCATTGATTGGCTGATTATCTACTTGCGTATTTATGGACTGGTGGGACCATATACTGATGGACTGACATTAAATGCCAGCTAGTGCTATGGACGTTTACACAGCCTGTTTGGGAAATCCTTTTCTCTTCTGCATACTTATTAAAGAGCAGTTATTAAAAGGCACTTCTATGGCTGTAAAGCACTGTTTATGATTAAACATTCCCACGGCATGTTATTTTGAAAGATCCTGATGACATAACAAGCTGATAATTTTGATTTCACTTGCAGGAAAAAGTAAACGAAACCACTGTAAATTTGGTCTGATCTGGGTCATAACAAACAGTAATGACCCATAATAGTCAGTTTAAAAAAATAACCTATCCACCTTATTTTTCCCATAAGAGCGGGGACAGCCATTTGTAAATTTTATGGGTCTGGCTTCCGGTGTTATCCGTGTTCAACTACAGTGCCTTGTGAAAGTATTCATACTCCTTAATTTTTTTTTTTTTCATGTTTTATGTCGCAGCCTTATGTTAAACTGCTTTAAATTATTTTTTCCCACATCAATTTACAGTCCATACACCATAATGACAAAGCAAAAAACTGATTTGTGACAACTTTGCAAATTTATTTATAAAGTACATTGCATAAGTATTCATACCCTTAACTCAGTACTTAGTTGAAGCACCTTCAGTATAATGAGACAAGTTTTGCATATCAGCATTTGGCAATTATCTGCCATTCTTCACCTCTTCACCTCTCAAGCTCTGTCAGCTTGGATGGGGTCTAGCAGACATTTTCAGATTCTTCCAGAAATATCTGATTGCGTTCAAGGCAAGGCTCTGGCTGGGCCACTCAAGGACATTCACAGAGTTGTCTATAAGCCACTCTTGCTGTGTGCTTAGGGTCATTTTCCTGTTGGAATGTCAACCTTCTGCCCAGTCTGAGGTTCTGAATGCTCTGGACTGGGTTTTTTATTAAGGCTATCTCAATATTTTGGTGCATTGAGCTTTCCTTCTACTCAGAGGCTGCTACCAGCACACTTTGCTTTTAGGATGGTACTCTGCAGGTGATGAGCAGTGCTTGGTTTCCTTCAAACATGATGCTTTTTTCTAAATTCCAAGTGGGTTTTCATGTGTCTTCATTGAGGAGAGGATTGATTAGTTGAGTGTTGCGTGGATGTTTGTCCTTCTGTAAGTTTCTTACATCTGCATATACGATCATAGAGATCAACTAAAGTGACCATCAGCTTCTTAGTCACCAGTCTAACTAAGACCCTTTTTCCAACAATTTCTCCATTTGACCAGGAGGCCAGCTCTAGGAGGAGTCCAAAGTGTCTTCCATTATGGATAATGGAGGCTACATGCTTCTGTGAACCTTCAATGCAGCAGAATATTTTTCTGAACTCTTCCGCAGAGTTGTCCCTTGACGCAAGCCTGTTTCTGAACTCTACAGGCAGTTATTTTGACCTCAGGGCTTGGATTTTGCTCTGATATTCATTTTCAGTTGTTAGATCTTTTCTGAGAGGTGTGTGCCTTTCTAAATCATACTTATTCAAATGAATTTGCCACAGTTTAACTCCACTCTAAGTGTAGGAACATCTACAAGAGATATGAACGCTCCTGAGCTAAATTTTAACTGTCAGATAAGGGTATGAATACTTATGCAATTGAATAATTTCAGTGTTTTATTTCTAATAAATTTGCAAAGTTGTTACAAAACTGTTTTGTGCTTTGACATTATGGTGTAAGTAGGGTAGGTTAAGGTGGGGAAAAAAAAGTATTTATAGCAGTTTAACATAAGGCTGCAACATAAAAATGTGTATTTTTAGCTGTGCAAAACAGCTTTTTTCCCTGATTGATATTACAAATTGTTGTGTCTTACCATATTGTATTAACATATATTATCCTAATTATGAACATACTGGTTTGTAGTGCAAACAGTTTTACCGTTTACTGCACGTTGTTATTCTTCTCATTATTTCCCTATAGCGGCTAATGAACTGAAAGTCTTGCCAACAGGCTTACTTCTGCGTTGAAGAATAAGGTGGATATAAAATTCATTTTATGGCTTTTTGGAACACACTGTAAACTTACACTGTGCAGGGTGGATTTAATAACAGTTTGACCCACAATAACCTCCACAAACATTTTCAATTGCGTATCAGGCCTTCACAACAGTTGGAAGGAATTTTGCACCATTCCTTTTCACAAAACTTTTCAGGTCAGCAATATTCTTGGGATGCCTGGTGGCTGTTTTGAGGTCATGCCAAGACATCTCACTCGAATTGAGGTCAGGACACTGACCGAGCCACATCAGGAAGCATATTTGCTGTTGATTTGCTCTTGTGCTTTGGGTCGTGGTGCTGTTGCATCACCCCAGTTCTCTTGAGTTTCAAATGGAGGACAGATGGGCTTTTATTCTCCTGCTAAATGTCCTGATAAACTGGGAATTCATTCATTCATTTTTTCAATGATATCAAGCTGTCCGGGCCCTTAGGCAACAAAGCAGCTCCAACCCTAGTGATTCACAATCTTTTTCTACTCTGCACTTTGAACGTTTACACAGTGGGTTCAATATATACATTAAAATGTATAGTTGTTTGTGCGTTATTGGTTTGAGCACACTGCATATGACTTAGCTGAAGGTCAAATAACATTTTGTAACAAAGGGTCCACGTACGTTATCTTGCAGCTGTATTTCACAACTAAAAATGTGTAAATGAGATGCATTCATATTGAGTGGCACCTCAATCACTCTGCACAGCATGTATGTCTGCCATGGGGCTTCTTTTCACAGATCAGTTTGTGCTTGTTAAAGAAAACAAAACCTTGGATGTTCCTTAAGATTTACAAAAATGATTGAGATTTGCCAGTCGGTTGTTGGTATCCCTGCTGTAATTGCCATAGTTGGAATCATCCATTTTTAGGCTCAAAGCCCAAATCTTTAACCTTTATGTCCTGTTTCACTCTTTTAGTGATTGCAGTTTCATAATGAAAACAGGGACGCAACTGTACAGCTATTTAGGATGTAATTCAAACATTACGTACACTGTTGCTTTGCACTCAGTCATTTTCGTCTATATACAGTATGTTGATGCTTCATATACACCCGTAACCTGTTTTTCTGCAGCTCCATGCTAGGCATATAATAAATAAATAAATGAAAATAATATATTTTCTTATTTTGCACTTACAGGTTAAAACAGAACCTGAATGGTTGTAGGTGGGTTTGCGACCCACACATACTGTATTTGTTCAAGTGCTAACTACGAAATCAAACAATCACGCTCTCAAAATGAGACATACTGTATGCCCAACACTAGGTAGCCCCGTTTCCTGTTGCATTTCATCAATATTTGATGTTTTCATTTCCGTTGCCATGGCAACTTGATTTCTCAGCCCCGTCTTATTTCCCATTTCGGTGTAATGTGGACTAGGGGAAATGTTTTGATATAAGTTTGTGATATAGGAGATTAAATTAGAAGTAGGTCTCTGCTGTTTTTTCTCAAGCGTGTGTTGATCTTGCTGCAGACAGTTTTTCTAGTTAGATGAATAAATCACAGTGGGATTACAGGCTTGATCAGTTTAGCAGCTGCATATGGCCAAATGTATATTAAAAACACATATACAATATGTGAATGCATTGAATTTTAAAAGCATGGGAATTGATAGTGAGTTAGTCTTTCTGGGAAGATTTTACACTGTTAAAAATAAGGTGCTTTAAAAGGTTCTTCACAGTGATGCCATAGAAGAACCATTTTTGGTTCCACAAAGAACCATTCAGTCAAAGTTTAAAAAACCCATCTCTTTCTTATTTGTTTATAATCTGAAGAACCTTCTTATAACTACAGAAAGGTTCTTCAGATGTTAAAGGTTCTTTATGGAACCATTTAGACAAAAAATGTTCTTCTATGTCATCGTGAAGCACGATGTACAATAGATGACAGATTATGGGGGTTTGCTTCTTTTCAGACACAAGAGCATCGGTTCGTGATAGGATCTGGCCAACACAGTCTCATCCCAATTTGTAAGTATTTCATAGTTTGGCAAATTAAAACCACTGCCTCATAAACTATTTATGTTTTACTAGGAGATCCGGTTGGGTCCAGTTCACAATCTCCATTCCAATTCATCCCAAAGCTCTTTGTGTGGTACAGGTCTGGGCTTTGTTCATCCACACCTAACTTTGTCAACCATTTTTATATGGACCTTGCTTAAGAGGCCCATTAAAACATGTTGATTTAAACATTCACAGACTTTTGGTTAGGTAGTGTAGTTGGATAATGTTCAGGGAACCTAAAAAGTAGTTATTATGCACTTTTTTTAGTTAGATGAACTTTAAGCATCAGTTGTCACTTCACTGCCATTCACAAATTCTCTCCTGTGGTCTCATGGGATAATAAAGTGTCCCATCAGATGCAGACTTAAAGATATAGTTTGTCCCAAAATAAAAACTCTGTCATTAATTACTCACCCTCATGTCATTTCACACCCATAAGAGCTTAGTTCGGAACACAAATTAAGATATTTTTGATAAAATCTGAGAGCTTTCTGACCCTGCATAGACAGCAACACAACCACCACGTTCAAGGCCTAGAAAAGTGGTAAGGACATTGTTAAAAAAGTCCATGTGACATCAGCGGTTCAACCTTAATTTTAAGAAGCTAATTTCTTCTCTTCAGGTTACAGGTTTGGACATGTGAGTAATTAGCCTAATGACAGAATTTCCATTTTTGGGTGAACATTCCGTTTAAGATTCTTGCAGAAGTAGTAGGCTCATCTAAGTCATTTGGCTTCTTTCTAGTTAATGAATACTTGAGAATTTGGAGATACTACTAATTTCATAAGGAGGCATATTCAGCAGACAACACATGGCTTGAGGTGTAGTGATAAAAAAAAAAATGGGATATGGAATACTCCAATGTTTAGAAGCCTGTTTCCGCCACTGAATAAAAATTGAAAAAGGTAATTGCGACTTTTTCTCTCACAATTCTGAATTATTTTCTCAGAATTGCATGACACAAACTCGCAATTCTGACTTTTTTTTTCTCGGAATTGGGAGATATAAACTTGCAATTGTGAGTTCTAAAGTCAGAATTGCCAGATATAAAGTCACAATTGTGATTGTTTTTTTTCTCATAATTGTGTGATATAAACTCACAATTGCGAGTTCTAAAGTCAGAATTGTGAGATATAAAGACACAATTCAGTTTTTTTTTTTTTTTTAGAAATGCGTGATATAAACTCACAATTGCTTGAAATAAAGTATAAATTACAAGATAAAAACGAACAATTCTCACTTTTTTTGGACTTTTTCTCAGAATTGTGAGATATAAACTCGCAATTGTGAGTTATAAGTCTGGTTTTGATGGGGGAAAAAGACTGTTCGCAGAATTTTAATTTATATATTTGCAATTGCGTGTATTATGTGTTGTATTTTTTTAATTCAATGGCGGAAACGGGCTTTTATACCAACCTGCAGCAACATCAAACTGATTCATTTTTGGCACAGTTTACTTCCCATAGGAAATCATACACACAGAGGTACGTGTTTTTCCTCATTTACAAGTCGCAATACTTTCTCTTTCCAGTTTCCACTGTAGTTTCTCCCACCTGCTATTTTTGTTGAAAACCATAGGATTTAAAGAGAGCACGTTGTTTAAAAGCCGCCACTTTACACGCATAACCAAAACACTACGCCTCAGTCAGCGGTGGTTATGGTTCATAATGCGTCTTTGGTCGCTAATATTACTTTAGTTTAAAATAGCGGTTATTAAACGGGCTGAACTGTTGGCGTTTCTTGTTCACATCCACAAGACGCCGAACTGACGCTGAACTCAGTTTCAGTTTCGGAGTGACTCGTGTTGCGTACACACACGAAACTATATTTAGGCGCTGCACTTTGAAGCTTGCTGTTTGTAAGTGACCTAAAGTAATTCGATGTCAATATGATGCTTCTTCAAAGTCACTGCGGGTCAAAAAATATGTGTATGAAAACCATTAGCTTTCAAACGCGGTCCATGGGACTCAATTACACACAAGTTAATTTATGGACCCTTTTTATGACCTGTTCACGCTCTCTTGATCTCACAGAATCATTATGGCGGTAACAAGCAACCTTCACTAATGCTTCAATTAAGGGCTTGGATCTGGCCACCTGCCTCACTTTAGTGAGTAATTATATCATGTTCATGCAAGTGTGTGTTTGTGTGTATATCTATGCTTGTGTTAGAGCTCATTTTATTTTATGTAAGGCTCTCAAAACTGTTATTATTCACTCTCTCCTGCTATCACTTTATCTCTCTGATGTATTTTGATCATGTGTAGATCGTTCCCCCAGGGTAACATTTCTAACGCCCACAGGCATCAACATCAAACCCTTGCCGCAGCGAGCACCATTATGCTCACGTGCCGTATGCACCCACAAATACATGCTATACGCATTAGAGCATGATAATACGCTTCCCTGCATATCCTGTTGGACTGCTAGCTTATCATGCGCTAAGATATGACATGGCCACTTTCACATCAGGCTGCAGTGCGCTAGGAAGCAATGAGAGCTTTAATATTTCCCTGCACCGACGCCACACGATTTCTTTGTTTTGGTCTTTTCTTTACCTGTTTTGTCTGAATATTGAGTCTTAATGAGGAGTACAGTATTAAATATGCATGCCACACAAACACAAAATGTCACGTCTGAAGTCATATTTCCCCTGTTGCTCATTACCTAGTCATATCCTGTGCAATGTGCTGCATGCAGCCGTCTACCAGTCTCTCTTGCCAGCATTACTAATAGATTAGCAAAGTTTGAGGATGTGTTCACTCAAAATGAACATTCTGTTATTACTTAATCGTCATCATCTTTTGTGTGGAACACAAAATGAGACGTTTAGCAGAATGTCAATGTTGCTCTTTTCTATCAACATTTTTCTTCACATTAGAGTTGGGCGTTCAGCAATTTGTTAGATGTACAAAACAGCTTGTTTTTCTGCTTGATATTGCAAATTGGTGTTTCTTAGCATATTATTGTAATGTGTTATCTTAATTATAAACACACTAGTTTGTAGTGCAAACAGTTTTACAGTTTACTGCACATTGTTATTCTTCTTGTTATTTCCCTAAGCGGATAATATACTGGAAGTCTCACCTATAAGCTTACTTCCCCGTTGAAGAAAAAGGTGGATAAAAATAGATGTTGACCACAGATATATGTATTTTTGGAGCTTGACAAATAGTCCATATGACTTGTGTACTAAAGTCTCTAAAGCCATATAATATCTTTGTGACTAACAAACATAAATTATTAGTTTACTTCCAGAATAAAAATGTCCTGGTAATTTACTCACCCTCATGTCATCCGAGATGGATGTTCATGTCTTTCTTTATTCAGTCAAAAATAAATTAAGGTTTTTGAGGAAAACATTCCAGGATTTTTTCTCCATATAGTGGACTTCAATGGGGGCCAACAGGTTGAAGGTCCAAATTGCAGTTTCAATGCAGCTTGAAAGGGCTCTACATGATCCCAGCTGAGGAATAAGAGTGAGAATAACAGTAAAAAAAAAAAAAAAAATATATATATATATATATATATATATACGACATATGCTCGTCTTGCACTAGCTCGAACTCATGCATTATGAAGTCACATTGGAAAGGTGGAAGTACTGACCCATTGTCTACAAAGTGAACGTGCAAAGAAAGTCAAACGCCTTTTACAAAAAAAGGTAAAACAACAATGTCGGACGATTTTGAATTTGGAGGAGAAAATTTGTTTTTCGTGCTACTCTACCTTTTTAAACTGGAGTACACAGATGAAGAACTAACCACGCATGACCTTTCCAAGGTGATTACATAATGTATAACATAACATAAAGTTATAGAGGCTCATCACAGAGCTAGTGCAAAATGAACATTTGTGATTAAAAAGTATACAGTTTTTTTTTTTTTTTTTTAAACGACCAATCTTTTTGCTAATTAAGACCCTTATTCTTTGGTTGGCATTGTGTAGAGCCCTTTGAAGCTGCATTGAAATTGCAATTTGGACCTTCAACTCGTTGATCCCCATTGAAGTTCACTGCATGGTGAAAAATCCTGGAATATTTTCCTCAACAACCTTCATTTCTTTTCGACTGAAGAACGGAAGACATGAACATCTTGGATGACATGGGGGGTGAGTAAATTATCAATAATGTTTATTCTGGAAGTGAACTAATCCTTTAAGTTCAAGTTTTCATCCACTGGCAATCTTGCCTCGGAAATCGTTTTTGACAACTGTGGTCAGCATTTACTTATGTTATTTCTCCAGCTGTGTTCCACAAAAAGGTCATACAGGTTTTAAAATGACAAAATATAATTTTTTAAAAACTTTTTAAATAAACATTTTCCCTTAAAATGAATGCACTCAAACAGACTCATTCAAATGTTCTGTTGATGGTAAATTAAATCAATCAGTGGTATTGTTAAATTGCTTGTAATTGTCAAGAGTTTGATTAATGCAGTAGGCATTTGTTAAACAAACAAATGTGTCTGTCAGTGGTTTGATTTTTTTTTTTAAATTAAAATATTGTCCTACTCTTAGTACATTTTGCAGAGAATTTGACTGGCTGAAGTCCAGTCAAACCACCATCATTTTCACTAGCATTGTCCAACTCTTATATCAGTGACAGTCGCAGTGAATATCAAGCTCTTATGATTGAAAAAGCAATCATATGCTTCACCATGTTAGCTCCTCTCATTATCCTGTTGAAAGCGAGGAAGAGCATTTAAAGGGATAGCTCACCCAAAAATGAAACTTTTGTCATTAAACGCTTAGTTCACCTAAAAATGAAGATATGATGTTTATCTCCTTACCCCCAGGGCATCTAAGATGTAGGTGACTTTGTTTCTTCAGTAGAACAAAAACAAAGATCTTTAACTCAAATCGTTGCAGTCTGTCAGTCATATAATGGTAGTCAATGGGCACCAAATCTTTGAGGGTAAAAAAAACATACACAGACAAAACCAAATTAAACCCTGCGGCTAGTGACGATACATTAAGTGAAAACAAACGAAACAGTATTTATATCATTATTTACCTCTGATCCAAACATTCAACTGTCCTGTGTGCCTTTAAGAATCATGCTGAAAGGAGAAAACATTGCACACAAGCACATTAATTGATGGCTATTTTATTTTCCTGTCTCTGAGATCTAATTGAGGTTACTAAACTTGACAAGATTACTCTTCTAGTGTGTCTGGCTAATTTTCTGATGCATTTAGCTCAGACCTTTAAGTGACCACTTGGGAAGCGAACCACGCAGAGGCGTAAAAGCCATCACTTCCTCCTGCAATCAATGCTGTGATGGAACGATCTGTTTTTCTCCTTCCTTTTCTTCAGCTTCTCTGGATGATGTACTGTGTTTATACTTATCGCCCAATGTCAAATTACTGCCAGCGAAGACCCTGTCTCACCCAGCCCCTGCATGGCTTTCCCCCTCAGGTGTTCTTGCTATACAATTGCCAAGTGACAGAAATGTCAAAGCAGAAGGTCACGGAGCCTTTCTCCTTGATTATGACAAGCTTTAACAACCTCTGGGAGAGAGGAATAACAGGGATGGTTTGCGGTAAAATTTAAGTGATGGGACTCTAAAGGCTAATGCTTTCGGTCACAGACTTGAGGTGCAAGATGTGGTTTTGAGTTAGGTAACTTCCCATTTCTCAGAGTTCGCCAGCCCACGGATGAATTTCCTCTTCGATGCATTGACATGGCTTTCGGCACTTTTTAACATATGAAAGATACTTTCTTTAACAGCTTTCTCCTAGTCAAAAAATCCTACTGAATCCTTACTGAAAATTTAATCATAAGCTCCATATGGAACCAGTCCTAAAAGTATCCTAATGGGGATTCCTGTGGAAGCTTGTTTTACATACACCTTGCAGAATCTGCAAAATGTTAATTGTTTGACCAATATAAGAGGGTTAATACAAAATGCATGTTATTGTTTATTTAATACTGACCTGAATAAGATATTTCACGTAAAAGACATTTCCATATAGTCCACAAGAGAACATAATAGTTGAATTTATGAAAAATGACCCCGTTCAAAAGTTTACATACGCTTGATTCTTAATACTGTGTTGTTACCTGAAATGATCCACAGCTGTTTTTTGTTTAGTGATAGTTGTTCATGAGTCTCTTGTTTGTCCTTTAAACTGCCTGCTGTTCTTCAGGAAAATCCTTCAGGTCCCACAAATTCTTTGGTTTTCCAGCATTTTTGTATATTTGAACCCTTTTCAAAAATATCTGTATGCTTTTGAGATCCATCTTTTCACACTGAGGACAACTAAGAGACTCATATGCAACTATTACAGAAGGTTCAAATGCTCACTGATGCTTCAGAAGGAAACAGAATGCATTAAGAGCCAGAGGGTGAAAACTTTTGGAATTTGTAGGTCAATTTAACTTATTTTGTCATCTGGGAAAAATGTAAGTATCTTCTGTATCTTCGGAAGAGCTGTACTAAAGAAAAAACTATGATATGTAAGCAAAATAAGAAAAATGTACACATTCTGTTCAAAAGTTTTCACCCCTGGCTCTTAAAGCATCAGTGAGCGTTTGGACCTTCTGTAATGATTGTATATGAGTCCCTCAGTTGTCCTCAGTGTGAAAAGATGGATCTCAAAATCATACAGTCATTGGATGGGTTTCAAATGAACAAAAATGCTGAAAAACCAAACAATTTGTGGGACCTGAAGGATTTTTTTGAAAGGAAAAAAAACACAGCTGTCAATCATTCAGGTACTGTGTTAAGAATCAAGTGTAGATAGATAGATAGATAGATAGATAGATAGATAGATAGATAGATAGATAGATAGATAGATAGATAGATAGATAGATAGATAGATAGTCGAATTGTGAGAAGTTCTTGTGCTGGTCATTCTGAAATCCCAGAGCCAAAGCTGTCATCAATTTTTCTTGGAAGTGTCTATTTTTTCCCCTTGATTCTTAGAAGGTTCGTATTTGTTCTTTCACAATTATGTAAGTTCTGTACATACTGCTTCAGGATTGTTTGACTAGAGTCTTCACTTTTCTAGTTCTACTGGCAGTTTCGTTCTCCAGCCATGCCAGGTAGTAAAACAACAGGGCCTTTTATCAGACTGTGCGGGTGTCGAGCACACAGTGTAATCTTATTTGCAATCTTTGATCTCAAATCTTAATTCAAACAACTTGAATAAAGATCAATTCATAATGAGGCCATTAAAGTGCAATCAAATATTCTAAGCAAGCCAGACCTTCATACTTTATGCCTTTTATCTCCTCTCTAAAGCAGCTTAGCATTCCCCATGGTCTGCATCATGTTTATATGCAGATCTATCAGTCACACATCAGTGAGCCTAAGAGCTTCCGTTACAGTATCACTGCACCATGGAAACACATACTGCATGTGCTTAATGATCCTTAACAGAAAGCTTTCTGTTCTTTCACTCAGATATTATTGCATATTATGGCTTCAAATGAACAACATTAAATGACATCACAAAATACTGCAATTCTAATGCTTTGGGGAGTCCTGGTGTGTATTTGTAATGAAGGCTAACTATGTTATGTTCATGTATTTATGCTGCCAGCAGGAATTCTCTCACTTAATGCCTCTGGCTGCTGGTTGGACATTTGCCCTCAAACACTCCCAGAAAAAAAGGTACAACACTGTCACCTAGGTGGTATTCTAATGGTGCATATTCGTACCAGTTTTGTACCTATTTTTCTGAGTTTGTACTCTAGTACCATTACTTAATTCCTGTTTAATCACATTCGCCCTAATTCCACAGTGTAATTGAGTTACGGTCATGGCTGTTCACCTGATTCACACATCACATAAAAGAGGAAATTAAATATATTCTGTCAAGGTTGTTATTTTTGCTATTAAAAACAGGTTCTGACTCTAATTTCTGATTGGATAAGTTCTTAGTTACCCAACCATTTCTAAACACATCAATTTATTTAACTTAATTTAATTTAAACCTTTTTTTCTTTTTCCAGAAGTATGATTAATTTGTTTAGAGGTAAAAGTTTTCTAATGAGGAAATAAGTTGATTAACTTTTAATGCACCAAGTAGCTACCTAAATAATAAGTGAGACTAATTTAAAGCACATTAAAGAGAGATGTGAATAATTTTCAGCAGTTTGGAATGAAAGAAGTAGTTTGTTGACTAACAGTGGTGTATTTAGGTCATGTGAGGCAGGAGCTTGTTTTGCTGAGTGACATTTTAACTTAAATGGAGCCACTGGCCCCTAGAGACGCTCTGAATCACTCTCCTGAGTTTCACAGTATCTCTCTTCCTCCAGAAGTAAAGATGAGGACAGTGCATGTGTCTCACCTCTCTCTCACCTCTCACAATCCGGACTATTGATCCGTGTATGGCAATGATTTTAAACTGGTGTGTTGTGAACCAAAAATTGGTTGCAGGTCTATTAGGGTCACATCCAGAAAAAAATCAAATGAAATAATAGTAGTAGTAGTGGCAGTAGCAGTAGTAGTTGTAGTAGTAATAAAGCACAAATGGGACAGCCTAATAATATGCTGCTCATAAAATTGTAATCAAAAAGCTTCCTCTTTATTTATTTTTTCTTTCTTTCAAATTATTTTGGGCGAATTTGTTTTGTGGATTGTGAATTGTTGGTTTCCAAAAACATGAAATCATCTTAATTGAAGAGACACATCAAAATCTAAATAAATATTAAATAATTTCAGTATTTAATTTGATGTTATAAGTTGGCATGAAATGAAAATTAAAAATATATTAATATAAATAATATCTGTATTTATAATATTTGAGAACGATCCATCCATTTATACAGATCTATTAGGGTGACATTAGGGACAGAAGGGGTTCAGAAAAAAAATGGCAGCTGGCAGCAGGAAGTACCTGCCATTGACAGCCGAGGGTAGGAGGGACCTGCCACTTGGTGACAGCCAATCAGCATCGATCAACTTGGCAGCAACCAATCATATGCAACTACGACAGACACGAATGTCAGTGTTTTTTGGAGCGGTACATTTTGAAATTAATGATCGGAGTAATGATAATTGTTGCCTTGTATGTTTGATTTTAACTTTTATGTTAGCGAACGACAATGTAACTGACTACTATAGTTAATCGTTAATCTTAGTATGTTAGTGGGCTACCATTAACTTAAAAAATTTCGTTTACTATTAAAAATTAACATGATCAAATAATCTGACATCATACAAAGCCCGTAACAAATGTAAAGGCTTTATTAAACAACCGCAACAATGTTGTTTCTTGAAATACTACAAATGTAAAACTGAACCTTTATAACACAGCTTAAATTATTACAAAATAAAGGTAATAAGCCCGTGTACTTTTGTAATTCTGTCTTTAATCAGTTTACTGAATTTTTGAATATATATATATACAGCCGAAACAGTATGTTGAAGCAAACAGAAACCGCAGCCTGCACATGTTTGTCTGAAACAACACGTCTGCGGTGTGGACTTGTTTCAGTATATATGGGAAAGACCTACGGATAGCGATTTGCAAAATATGTTATGCCGAAATTTCAAGAGGGGGTGTGTCGTGGTGCGTGCAGCCAGTGATGAGAGCAGAGACAGATGTAGCTTTCAGTGAGTGAAAAACAATGGCTTTACGTTGGTGTTACGTCACAATATTTTAAAGATATGTCTTTTCAATATACTGTATTTTTATAAATATTTATGTTTTAAACCATGGAGGTGAGCCAATGGATATCACACAAGCAACGTGAAAACTGCGCAATATGTTAAAGTGAAAGTAAAAACTGACAGTGCTTTCAGCATCTGACATGCATTCTCTCAGAGACAATAAGAGGCGATTATACTTTATATGCTGATATTAATTTAGTGCCCTAATATTTTTCTTGTGCCCTGAACATGGTGGGAAAAAAATTAAAAGAAACGTATTTTGTGTAAGGGTTGTTCTTTTGAAAGACTTAAATAAAGCTCTTAATTTTCATTGATGACTGCAGTGTTATTAGGGGTTAAGAAAGTCTTAATTATGATTTCAGGTGGTCTTAAATGTGGGGACTGAAAGACAAGAATTGCCATGAAACTTCAAAAGGCTATTCATTGAATAAATATGAGCGCTGCACGTTTCAAAGTAATTTGCTGCGCTCCTTTGTGTACCAGTCTGATAGCGCCTCCTGCTGGAAGAGAAACGCGTAGAGTTGTAAATGTGAACTGATGGATCCACAAGATAATGTGTTATAAAAATTTAAACAATTTAAACAAAGGCTGTAAAATATATGTATATGTTATTTAAGTAATATCATATTTTTTTAATTAATATAATTGATTTATTCTTTGAAACTTTACTATTGATTTATTCGTGGAAACTTTCAACACACTCAAATGTAACTAGTATGATAAAACAGTGCTTTACCCCACATACACATGACCGGAAAGAGTGAAGGCAGTCGAATGTGTCATAATAAAAGCTCCGCTGCTTTCGAGCCGTATGTTGTGCTTGTCTCTCATTAGCAATCACTCCTGCGGCCTTGTTTCGCTTCCACTGCTTTCAGCCCCACCCTGCTTCATACTAAACTAATGTGACTTTAAGAAATCTCCAATACGTTAGCTCATCCATGAAAATTGTTTCTGCCCAAATCCTGTTGGATTCCATCGGCAACCCCCGTGATTTGCGGCGTTGTCAAACTACGCCTTTGTTTCTTTGTTTGTTTTGATTATGCACCCTCTAGCAGTGGAAATGACATACTGTGCCTTTAAGAACACTTTGTATGAAAAACGTTGGTTCTCTGTGTTCAGTCATCACTTGTAGCACGTGAAACCCTGGTCTTGAAGCAAACCCAGCTGAAAACCAATGGCATCTGCAATGAAAGCTAGAAAAAAAGTCTTTCAAACCATTGATGCACATAACCTTGAGAGTTGCTAGAGAGATCAAATCGTTCATCCCAATTGTTCATGTCAAACCTTTAAACTACCGCTGACCTTTTCTACATATTCTTTGATCAGCGTGTGGTCAGTGTTATGCTAATCCTCTGATCAGATGGCCAGACAGCTCTTTCCTCTGTGTTATGTCAGCTGATTAGCGTATGTCATTACCAGATTATTTTGTTCTTTGTGTTTGCAGTCACCTGTATATGTCTGCTCATAGTTCATGTTTGTATATGTGTGTGTGTGTGTGTGTGTGTGTGTGTGTGTGTTTTGTGTTTGTGTGAGGTTGAATGTTTGAGCACGTATGCCACTGTCTACTCCTCAATGATTATGTTTGCTCCGGCAAAGACAAATTGGTGTCATTCAGCCCTTGGTGTGGCAGAGTCACAGTCACCAGAAACCGGAGTGGCCGCTAATTTACCTCCTCAAACACTGAGGAAGAGAGAGACGCTCATGAATAAAAGAGTAGGAGGGCAGATCAAATCGACTGGTACGCCACCTAAATCTCCTAGAATTCTGGACCACACAGCTCAAGCTTTTCCATGAATAAAACATGGAAGGGTCTTGGTCTGAAAATGGGAAATGTTAATCTTTATGGATAGTTTTGTGGGCTCCATCATATCGCTCTCCAGCTGGCATTAAACGTTTAGAAGAGAGGTGGAGACCTAGTGCAGGGTAAGGAAATTACCGGCATGAGAAATAAACGCATCGTCAGTGATGCTGTCGGTTTAACCTTGATTTAGCACTGGAGTTTTTCTCAGCATGGGATCAACCCCACAAAAGGATTCAGCTTTTCCCTGAAAAATGCCTTGGAGTCTGAATCAAATATGTTAGCAAAGTAGTTTAGATCTACATGCTAATGTACTTTCAGAATGTTAGCAAACTTTTAGTAGCTATATGCATAAAATAGGGTACTGTAATGTGTACCAAAAAACATTTATGACTCATTTTGCACTTATGGGCGTGTCCAGTTTTTTTTGTCCAATCAGATTTGTCTAAAACAGGAATTCTCAACTAGGGGCAAAACAAAGCCTCAAGATGACTTTAAATGATTTAAAGGGGACATCGGACATTGACTTTTACATGGTATTTTTGCATATATTTGCATATAAATGTGTCTTAGCAGTGTGTGGATACAACCACCCTACAATGATAAAAATTTGCACAACTATTGGGGAATCAACCAAAATATGTTGCTGACATTTCGGGAAGACCCTAAAGAATCATACCACCTTGTGAAAAATGGGCATCCGATGTCATCTTTAAAATAAGACAAAATGAGCTTTAAAACTGGCTAAAGCCAGTACAAATCAAGTATTTTCTTATTTTAGTTTACTCTCTCAAAAACAATTTTTAAAAGTCTTATTTTAAAAGTGTGATTTCTAGACCTTGAAAGGTCATGTAAAATAATCAATTCTTAACTCAATGGTTATTTTTTTATTTTTTATAATGAATATACTTTTTTCTACATATGCTAAGCTCTAAAATATTTCATAGGGTACAGACAAATAGTTTTATTGGAAAAGTCATGGGGCCTTTGAACATTGTTGTGGACAGTGGGGTGCCCTTGAAATTAAAAGGTTGATAAACACTTTATAGAATGAGAATATTTAGTTTTGCTGTGTCCTTAATCTATCATACAATGCAGGAGTCATAGTGCATGCCACAGGTATTATCATTTGATACCATCACTGTTACAATAGTACCGCCACAGCATGTTTTTGTAAAGGTACAAAGATGTTACTGTGGTAGTACCCTAAAAGCCATTTTCGTACATGAATTATAAATATTAGTACCTAAAGTTACACATTAGTATTTTAAAAGTACATAATAATACCTTTTAGTAGAGTCTTTTTGCAGAAAATGCAAAATTTATATTATAATTTGCATAGTTTTACAAGTATGTCCAACTTAGTTTCATTTATAAACTTATTATAAACTTAATTTAATTACAAAATAAATGTAACTGTAATCTATTACAGTTAATGAGAAAATGTGTAATTAAATTACAGTTACTTACAAAAATGTTAACAATTACAAAGGAGGGTTACATCTGAATGGGGGGTTACATCTGTGTTTTCACACACATACAGATTTGATTTGATTTCTTTCCAAAATTGCATTTACTGCTCTAAAATATGAGACACATGTTTAGGACACATTTATATTTGATAACACTTTTATTTCCTATTTGGGTTTATTTAAATTAACACTTTTCCCCAAATTAATTGTTAGATGCCAGTGTTTCCTGTCATAGTTTTGCAAAGATTTGATTTCAAAAACAGTATCATAGCTATTAAACTATGTCTTGTTATGATTTTAAATCTGTATTTAACCCCAGAATGACCTCAAAATAAAAATAGGAGCTAAAGTCTGATGTGGTGGCTCTACTTTTAAAATTAAATTATTATAACCTTAATTCAAGTGATGATGGTTTTTTAAAGTCTCACAGTAATCAGTGTTGAGTACTACTGTAAGATTAACCCTGCCAGCATTAAATGTTTGAAAATGATTAACAGTTTAGACTTTTAATAACGTAATTGAAATGGTTACACTGTTTATTATATTTTAAATAGGGTAACTTGTAATCTGTAACCTATTATTACATTTCCAAAATAACTTTCCCAACACTTACAACAACCAGCTTGTTTTCCCCTTTGTTTATGTTTAAAATATAGGCCAACTGTATTTGTCCCAGTAAACCAGCATTGCAGTGCTGTCAAAGCATAAGCTAACTTAAGAAAATAGGCCACTTCATATCTTCCACTTGGCCATCATGTTTTGTGGATCATGTCTCTCGCCTCTTCACCATCATCCTCCTAATCTCTCACCCTCTCTCGCTGTATCACTGTGAGACTACTCTTGTCTTGTTGCTTACTGCTAGATTTCCATTTGCTTGAACCACTTACATGTACCACTTTTCCAGTCAGCACTCAGGGGTGTCTGTCTTTGTCACTGATCTGCTTTAAGGATAAGCTTCAGTAAATGTGTAACATAAATAGTTTGGTTATGGGGTCAGTTTAATAATGTGCTAGTGGATAGTTTGCAGAGTTGGATCATATGTCCTTGTTTTACTCCTCTCCTTTGCCCTGCTTGAGTTTTGGCACAGAAAGATTGAACTGAAGAATTAACTTGCATTGATCAAACTGCCAACTTCAGTGTAGCTCTTACAAAAAATTGTATCATTTAAAAGAAAAAGAGAGGAAACGTTACATGTGAATGGCCCCTTATACGACGCTGGCGCATCCTCCAACTCCTTCTACACGTGACGTAACCTGCAGCACTCCACTTTTACTGTCTGTATGTCCACACACACACCTATTTCGCGCAAAAGGGACACTCACTACGTGCACGAGGCTACATTGAGCATACGTTGAACCGTGTGACGCACACACGCTCCGAACCGAGACAAGCGAACCGAACAGTTCGGATGTTTTTTCATGTCTGTGCCACCCCTAGTATGAAATGCAATCCACAGAACAGAATGTTTGTCAAGTTGTCATTGTCGTGTGACTCAAGGCCTCAGCTGTGTCTTTTCACTGCCATTTGTAACTCCGCTTTAGTGGCCTTAGGGAGTATTGTCCATCAGTGGCACTCTTACGAATCTCAGCAGAAGCAGTAGCTCATCCAGGTATTTTTTGGCCTAGTGTTTTTCGAATATGTATCCGGACAAGCTGATCTTTTGGTGTACTTTATTTTTTCCTCCGCATAGTACACAGTAGGAAAGTAGGCGTATTTGGATGCAGCCTTTGTAAATTCTGCCTTTCTTGTTGTGTTGTGTACATTTTTTAGGTTTTCTATCTAAAATGGCTGGATTAAAAACTGGCCATTGGCAAGCCAGCGCTGGGTACATATTGGACAGAACATACAGTCAAGCCCGAAATTATTCACCCCCCTGGCAAATTCTGAATTAACGTTACTTTTATTTAACCAGCAAGTATTTTTTTTTTTTGAGCAGAAATTACACAGGCTTCTCCCAAAAGATGATAAGACTATGTACAAGAAGCATCATTATGGAAAAAATATTTCTCAGCTTTTATTTACATTTGAACAAAAAGTGGCATGTCCAAAATTATTCATACCCTTTGCAAACTGTCACAGCCTATGGGAAAATCCAAAGTTCTATACCATTCCAAATAGTCCAAGCTGTTCTAAAGCATCCTAATTATCCTGATTCATTGGGAACAGCTGTTTTAATCAACTCAACAGGTGAAAAACCGAAGCTCAGGAAGTCAGGAAAGGGCTATAAGACCATATCTAAATGTTTTGGTAAGAAAAAAGAATCCAAGGATCACCACCAAGGCCATCCTGATGAATCTGGGCTCTGCTGGTGGCAACATCTCAAGGCAGACAGTCCAACGGACACTGCACACCGCTGGGTTCCACGAACGCAGACCAAGGAGGACACCACTTCTCCAGATAAGGCACACAAAAGCCTGCTTGGCCTTTGCAAATGCTCATCTGGACAAAGAAGAAGACTTCTGGTCTTCTGTTTTATGGTCAGATGCAGGGGCATTGCTAGACCCTTTTTACTGGGGCACGTGCCCCAGTAAAATCTCAAATTTGAGTCATTTACATTGATAATCCCAAAATAAAGACATACAACAACTACATGTAACAACTGAATTAACGAGTAATGGGGGCCTGTGCCCCAGTAGAGCTTTAGGTCTAGCAACTCTCCTCAGATGAAACAAAAATTTAATTGTTTGGCCACAATAATGTAGCCTTCATTTGGCATAAAAAAAGTAGAAGCCTTCAACTCTAAGAACACCATCCTCACTGTCAAACATGGTGGTGGGAACCTAATGTTTTGGGGGTGTTTTTCAGCCGGTGGACCAGGGAACCTAATCACAGTAAACGGCACCATGAAAAAGGAGCAATACATCAAAATTCTCAACAACAACATCAGGCAGTCTGCAGAGAAACTTGGCCTTGGCCAGTGGACATTTCAGCACGACAACGACCCAAAACACACAGCAAAAGTGGTGAAGAAATGGTTAGCAGACAAAAGCATTAACGTTTTGCAGTGGCCCAGCCAGAGTCCTGACTTAAATCCAATTGAGAATCTGTGGAGGAGCTAAAGATCAGGGTGATGGCAAGGAGACCCTCCAACCTGAAAGAGTTGAACGAATGGGCAAAAATGCCAGTGGAGACATGCAAAAAGCTGGTCAGCAATTATAGGAAGCGTTTGATTGCTGTAATAGCCAATAAAGGCTTTTCTATTGATTATTGAGAAGGGTGTGAATAATTTTAGACATGCCACTTTTTGTTCAAATGTAAATAAAAGATAAGTAATATTTTTTTTCCCACAATGATGCCTCTTGTACATCGTCTTATTATCTTTTGGGAGAAGCCTGTGTCATTTCCGGTCAAAAGAAAACTTGCTGGTTGAATAAAAGTAACTTTAAATCAGAATTAGCCAGGGCTACGAATAATTTCGGGCTTGACTGTATGTTGGGTTAAAGTAACCCAGCAAGTAGTTTTTACACATTTTAACCCAGCAGGTTAAAAGAATAGTTCACCCAAAAATGAAAATTACCCCATGATTTACTCACTCTCAAGCCATCCTACTGTAGGCGCAAATGACTTTCTTCTTTCAGATGAATACAATCAGAGTTACATTAAAAAATGTCCTGGCTCTTTCAAACATTATAATGGCAGTGAATGTTGATTTTCTTTTTTTTTTAAGTTAAATAAAGTGCATTCATCATCATAAAAAGTACTCCGCGTGGCTAATGAAGGTCTTTTGAAGAATATTGATGCAATTGTGCAAAAAATAGCCATATTTACAACTTTATAAACCATAATCTCTAGCTTCCGCTAACTGACGTATGCACGTTCACGAGAGTGGCATTCCAGCGGATGACGAAGGCGAATGATGAGAGAGAAAAACAAAAGAAGAGACATTTTTAATATAACTCTGATTGTATTTTTCTAAAATAATAAGGTCTGCGTAAGGGATGCATTTATTTGATCAAAAAATAGAAAAAAATCTGTAATATTGCAAAATGTTATTACAATATAAAATAATCGGTTTTATGTCAATATACTTTACAATATATTTTATTCATGTGATGCAAAGTTGAATTTTCATCAGCTGCTACTCCAGTCGTAAGTGTCACATGATCCTTCAGAAATTATTCTAATATGCTGATTTATTATTTGAATTATTAATGTTAAAAAGAACAGCATTATTCAAAATATAAATATTTTCTAGCAATGTAAATCTATGCTATCACTTTTTATTAATTGAACACATCTTAGGTGAATAAAATAATTAATTTCTTTCAAAAAAAAAAAAGAAAGAAAAAGAAAGAATAAACATTCACTTACCCCAAACTTTTAAACAGTAGTGTATTTTGTTAGAAAACCTTTCTATTTTAAATGAATGCTGTTTTTTTTATCCTCAAAGAATCCTGGAAAAAATATCACAGGTTCCCAAAAAATATTATCCAGCTGGTTCCAGCACTAATAATTTATTTAGCGTATTAGAATGATTTTTGAACGATTATGTGACACTGAAGACTAAAGTAATGGTTCTGAAAATTCAACTTTAATTATAGATATAAATTAAATGTTAATGTGTGTTAACATTGTTTGACATCGAAATATTTCACAATATTATTTTTTTTTCTGTATTTTTAATCAAATGAACACAGCCTTGGCACATAAGAAACTTAAAAAAAAACATTAAAAATCTTACCAATCCCAAACTTTTGAGCAGTAGTGTATATACCAAGGATTGCTTGAGGGTGATTAAATCATGGGGTAATTTTCATTTTTGGGTGAACTATCCCTTTAAGCTGTACATTTTAATCAAATGCCAGCTCATATTGGCTGAATGCTGGGTTCATTTTACCTCATAAATTAAACATTTTACCTCTGACCATTTAAAACATACATTAAAGAAGTGACTGGAGCAACAGGAGGCTATGTATGGTAGTTGAACAAAATGGCAATGTCAAAATGCGTCATAGTCATCACGAAATGACAGTTGATCAGCCTTTTTGAAAAAAAAAAAAAGTGTTTTCAAGTGTGTGGGTAAATGTGTCTTTTACAAGGACCGCAAACCTTGACACACACCTGTTCAGTCTCATCCCTTTAGTAGCACTTGACATCTACAGCTCTTTCTTTGGTCCTCTGTGTGAATGTGTAGATTCATATTTTTGTTAGTGGCCATCTGAAGAGGCTTCTTCAGGACCCAGAAGTGTCTTCTGCTGACATGGATGCAAGAAAGTCCTTCTTGACACTTATTGAAACTGGCAGTCTTCAGAGATAGTGCATCTGGTTCTCCTCCACACACAGTGCTTCCCAATTATAGAGAGGGAATCAATTTGCAATTTTATTTGCTTGACCTCTGCAGATGTGGACAGATATGTCAGGCATGAATAAATTGCTTTTTCCTTTGTCTGGGATCCTTATATCCATGCCAAAGTGGATGATATCTTTTTCCTGGCAGGGGTAAATTAATTTTCATTAGATGGAAACAGCTTGTGCATCTCTAATTAGCATACCTGCATAAATATGGCCTCTTAAAATGCAATGGTACAAAGTTACACCTCAGTCTGAGGTCCATTCAGGATCGGTGTTTGTCTCCTACATGTTCAGTTGTGTTTTTCTCGTAAACCCAGCAGGGAATATTACTCAGGTTCAAACTCTTAGAAAGGAATTGAATAGATTGGCTCAGAGTCTTATTGCGTCCAGGAAAGTAGTTGAGATCATATCCTTTTTTCACCTCAATGGCTTAGCTTATCACCCGCTGTTACAGAGGAGATTATGGCTGTGCTCCTGAGTGTGTCACAAATGGAGGCTGCAGGAAATACAGCATATCAGTGTTGGGCAGTTGTGTCGCTACAAGGAGCAAAGCTATTAGTTTAGGTACATTTCTCAGTAGGCTAATGATTTGGAACTGTTTATTTTTTATTTAATTTTTTTTTTTAAACATGCCCGATTTAGAATCAAAACTAGCAATATTTGTTTTGCGAATGAATCACTGTTGTTGTTTTTTTTTGGTTTTTGTTTTTTCAATAAATTGGTCAAATGATTTAGCAAAATTGGTTTGTGATTCAGTCTGACTCACTCGGACAGCTCACTCAGACATGAAATCATTTGAAGCAGTTTGTCAGTCCATAAAACCGTAACTGAACACTTTAGCGCACAGAGAACATGAGCACTAGATGAAGTAATGTTTACCTTAAATCAATTGAAATCAAACCTGCACAAACATCTTATTGTTTGCCAATGACAAAGAAGTCTGTAAAGTTAAACCCTTGCTTGTGACAACCCAGACTCATGAAAAACCGTGCTTCTATATTAGGGGCATGATGATAGTATAGTGTATCGATGATATTTAGAGATATTGCCTGTTTCTTATGCCTTTGACGTTAGCAAGACAATTACTACTACTATTATTATTATTTTCTGTCAAAAAGGCGCCTAACTTTAGCAATGCAGAGTGGAGAGTCAGTTCTAGGATGCTTCAGAAACTTGCCACAGTATAAACACAATTATACTTACTTAATTATACGAACGTCTGCGTAAGAAATTAATCCTACTCACAATAGTGTTTTAATGACAAAAAACAGACAAATGCCTTGAAAAATATCATCTAATTGATGTCTTTCGGTGTGGTAACCGTAGAATAAGTGGAATAATTGACTTCGGTCCATTGAATTCTACAAAACAAATGCACACCCGTGTTTTCAAAATCAGTTTTCAAATCGCCTAGGATGTTAAAATTGTTTTGAAGTCATAACATAATATTCTGCAAGCAATTGTTTGAAAATAAGGTTTTATTAATCAAAACTCTGTGTGTAAATCATACTGTGTGAAAAGGAATAAAAGTTTTACTGCCTCTAGAGTTCATTTCAACTGGAAACTGCAGTCATTCATACATATAGGTATGGCTTTTTCAGGCATGCATTTCTAATGAGCCTATGTTGGCTTGTTTTTCACCAACTGTGTATTAAAAATAAAATGTTAGAAATGTTAAAAGCAACTTGTCATGTTCACTACCATTTAGTTGTCTTAAATTTTGGATTTTTTTTGGTAATGTTTTTGAAAGGCTTTTGAAAGTCTTTTATGTTCAAGGCTGCATTTGATCAAAAAAATTAGGGCTGTCAAATCGATTCATTCAAAATCCAAAGTAAGTTTTTTTTATTATTATCATTTACATGATATACATGTGTGTACTGTGTACATTTATTGTCACGTTTTCACAAAGGAGGTCTGGGTCCAAATGCAGGTGAGTAGTTTTTAATTATAATATAATAAACAAAACAAAACCAAAGGCCAACACGGCACAAACAGAATACTAGATGACAAAATCAGAAACCAAGATCAGAGACATACAGGAGACGAGACAATGCAGACATGAATGCAGAGTGAATAGTGGGATCTATTATAGTCCAGGAGTGATTGTGAACAGGTGTGCATGTAATCAGTGCAAATGACAAGACAAACGTGAATGATAGGAAAGTGCAGTGGCAGGGGAACAGCGACCTCGAGAGGCTGAGGGAGACCCACAGCCCCGATCATGACAGTACCCCCTCCCTACGGAACGGCTTCCAGACGTTCCCAAAGTCTGGAGGGAGGAGGTACGGAGGAAGGCAAGTCAGGGGGAGGGATGGCGGGCCAGGGCCGTGCAGCGGGGTGCCGCGAGCATGCCTTGCCGCCAACAGAGCCTTAGCAGACGTCGTCGCCTCAGGCAAGGAGATAGCGGACGTCGCCGCGTCAGGCAGGGAGATAGCGGACTTCGCCGCGTCAGGCACGGAGTTAGCGGACGTCGTCGCCTCAGTCAAGGAGATAGCGGACGTCGCCGCGTCAGGCACGGAGATAGCGGACGTTGCCGCCTCAGGCAGGGAGATAACGGACATCGCCGCCTCAGGCACGGAGATAGCGGACGTTGCCGCCTCAGGCACGGAGATAGCGGACGTCGCCGCCTCGGGCAGGGAGATAGCGGACGTCGCCGCCTCAGGCACGGAGATAGCGGACGTCGCCGCCTCGGGCAGGGAGATAGCGGACGTTGCCACCTCAGGCACGGAGATAGTGGACGTTGCCGCCTCAGACCCGGAGATAGCGGACGTTGCCGCCTCAAGCAGGGAGATAGCGGACGTTGCCGCCTCAGGCACGGAGATAGCGGACGTCGCCGCCTCAGGCACGGAGATAGCGGACGTCGCCGCCTCGGGCAGGGAGATAGCGGACGTTGCCACCTCAGGCACGGAGATAGTGGACGTTGCCGCCTCAGACCCGGAGATAGCGGACGTTGCCGCCTCAAGCAGGGAGATAGCGGACGTTGCCGCCTCAGACACGGAAATAGCGGACGTTGCCGCCTCAGGCACGGAGATAGCGGACGTTGCCGCCTCAGGCAGGGAGATAGCGGACGTTGCCGCCTCAGGCACGGAGATAGCGGACGTCGCCGCCTCAGGCACGGAGATAGCGGACGTCGCCGCCTCGGGCAGGGAGATAGCGGACGTTGCCACCTCAGGCACGGAGATAGTGGACGTTGCCGCCTCAGACCCGGAGATAGCGGACGTTGCCGCCTCAAGCAGGGAGATAGCGGACGTTGCCGCCTCAGGCACGGAGATAGCGGACGTCGCCGCCTCAGGCACGGAGATAGCGGACGTCGCCGCCTCGGGCAGGGAGATAGCGGACGTTGCCACCTCAGGCACGGAGATAGTGGACGTTGCCGCCTCAGACCCGGAGATAGCGGACGTTGCCGCCTCAAGCAGGGAGATAGCGGACGTTGCCGCCTCAGACACGGAAATAGCGGACGTTGCCGCCTCAGGCACGGAGATAGCGGACGTTGCCGCCTCAGGCAGGGAGATAGCGGACGTTGCCGCCTCAGGCACGGAGATAGCGGACGTCGCCGCCTCAGGCACGGAGATAGCGGACGTCGCCGCCTCGGGCAGGGAGATAGCGGACGTTGCCACCTCAGGCACGGAGATAGTGGACGTTGCCGCCTCAGACCCGGAGATAGCGGACGTTGCCGCCTCAAGCAGGGAGATAGCGGACGTTGCCGCCTCAGGCACGGAGATAGCGGACGTCGCCGCCTCGGGCAGGGAGATAGCGGACGTTGCCACCTCAGGCACGGAGATAGCGGACGTCGCCGCCTCGGGCAGGGAGATAGCGGACGTTGCCACCTCAGGCACGGAGATAGTGGACGTTGCCGCCTCAGACACCCCCTCCGCAAAGCCGGGGCGCCTCCTCGCAGTCTCGGCACTGTGGGCGTCCACCGCCGCCAGGCAGGCGTAGATAAACTTGAATCTAGCGGCCGATGCCGCCTCGAATGACATCCCAGCAGTGTCAGGAACAGAGCGGATGGTAGCCGCCCCCAAACGTGCGTCCACCGCCTCTTCAAAAAAATTCCTCCCCGCTGGACCCATCAGGGATGTCTGCATTCTGTCACGGTGAGATAGCGGAGATCTGGGTCCAAATGCAGGTGAGTAGTTTTTAATTATAATATAATAAACAAAACAAAACCAAAGGCCAACACGGCACAAACAGAATACTAGATGACAAAATCAGAAACCAAGATCAGAGACATACAGGAGACGAGACAATGCAGACATGAATGCAGAGTGAATAGTGGGATCTATTATAGTCCAGGAGTGATTGTGAACAGGTGTGCATGTAATCAGTGCAAATGACAAGACAAACGTGAATGATAGGAAAGTGCAGTGGCAGGGGAACAGCGACCTCGAGAGGCTGAGGGAGACCCACAGCCCCGATCATGACATTCATTTATATACAGTCGTGGCCAAAAGTTTTGAGAATTACATAAATATTGGAAATTGGAAAAGTTGCTGCTTAAGTTTTCATAATAGCAATTGGCATATACTCCAGAATGTTATGAAGAGTGATCAGATGAATTGCATAGTCCTCCTTTGCCATGAAAATGAACTTAATCCCGAAAAAAACTTTCCACTGCATTTCATTGCCGTCATTAAAGGACCTGCTGAGATCATTTCAGTAATCGTCTTGTTAACTCAGGTGAGAATGTTGACGAGCACAAGGCTGGAGATCATTATGTCGGGCTGATTGGGTTAGAATGGCAGACTTGACATGTTAAAAGGAGGGTGATGCTTGAAATCATTGTTCTTCTATTGTTATCCATGGTGACCTGCAAAGAAACGCGTGCAGCCATCATTGCGTTGCATAAAAATGGCTTCACAGGCAAGGATATTGTGGCTACTAAGATTGCACCTAAATCAACAATTTATAGGATCATCAAGAATTTCAAGGAAAGAGGTTAAATTCTTGTTAAGAAGGCTTCAGGGCGTCCAAGAAAGTCCAGCAAGCGCCAGGATCGTCTCCTAAAGAGGATTCAGCTGCGGGATCGAAGTGCCACCAGTGCAGAGCTTGCTCAGGAATGGCAGCAGGCAGGTGTGAGCGCATCTGACGCACAGTGAGGCCAAGACTTTTGGAAGATGGCCTGGTGTCAAGAAGGGCAGCAAAGAAGCCACTTCTCTCCAAAAAAAAAAAAAAAACATCAGGGACAGATTGATCTTCTGCAAAAAGTATGGCGAATGGACTGCTAAGTCATATTCTCCGATGAAGCCTCTTTCCGATTGTTTGGGGCATCTGGAAAAAGGCTTGTCCGGAGAAGAAAAGGTGAGCGCTACCATCAGTCCTGTGTCATGCCAACAGTAAAGCATCCTGAGACCATTCATGTGTGGCGTTGCTTCTCATCCAAGGGAGTGGGCTCACTCACAATTTTGCCCAAAAACACAGCCATGAATAAAGAATGGTACCAAAACACTCTCCAACAGCAACTTCTTCCAACAATCCAACAACAGTTTGGTGAAGAACAATGCATTTTCCAGCACGATGGAGGACTGTGCCATAAGGCAAAAGTGATAACTAAGTGGCTCAGGGAGCAAAACGTTGAAATTTTGGGTCGATTGCCTGGAAACTCCCCAGATCTTAATCCCATTGAGAACTTGTGGTCAATCCTCAAGAGGCGGGTGGACAAACAAAAACCCACTAATTCTGACAAACTCCAAGAAGTGATTATGAAAGAATGGGTTGCTATCAGTCAGGATTTGGCCCAGAAGTTGATTGAGAGCATGCCCAGTCGAATTGCAGAGGTCCTGAAAAAGAAGGGCCAACACTGCAAATACTGACTCTTTGCATAAATGTCATGTGATTGTCGATAAAAGCCTTTGAAACATATGAAGTGCTTGTAATTATATTTCAGTACATCACAGAACCAACTGAAACAAAGATCTAAAAGCAGTTTAGCAGCAAACTTTGTGAAAACTAATATTTGTGTCATTCTCAAAACTTTTGGCCACGACTGTATACAGGTGCTGGTCATATAATTAGAATATCTTCAAAAAGTTGATTTATTTCTAGAGATGCTCCGATCAGCATTTTTGGGGCCGATCACCGATTACCGATCACCAAGATCATGATCTGCCGATTGCCGATCACTGCCGATCACAGAATGGCAGGGGAATGGGAATCTTTGATCTATAATCTAGCAGAGTTTGCACCATTTGTAGAAATGAAACTAACTCTAAATTAACTATATTGAAAAAAAAAACCTCTAGAAATAGGCTACAGTCAAGATCTTGAAGAACCACCAAGTTAGGGTTGGAGACGATAGTATCGTGTATCGACGATAGTTAGAGATATCGCCAGTTGCTGATGCCTTCCCTGCTGAAAAAAACAGCATATGTTGCTTAGGTATGTTTTGGTGCTGGGATGCTGGTTTAAGCTGGTTTATGCTGGTCCTTTGCTGGATAATGCTGGTCCTTTGCTGGTCATGTTGCTGGTCAAGGACCAGCATTAACCAGCCAAAGAACCAGCATGAACCAGCAAAGGACCAGCATCAAAACATACCTAAGCAGCATATGCTGTTTTTTTTCACCAGGGCTATGTTCTTTGATATTGTAAATGTTCTTTGCTTGTTATTTTGTAGCTGCTTTTCAAGATGATGTAAGGATTATATTATCCAGCATTACAGTCATTAGGATAAAGGTAGTAAAATGTGGTTTAGGCTGAATTAAATATGATATATCAGAATCTATCTGTATATAGGAAACATAAACATTCACCTCAGTAACATCTATATGCGTTCATTAGAATTACGATGCGATAAAATTACATCTCACATCCAAACGTCACATGTCTTTATGGGTTGTGTGTAAAGCACGCACAGATTCCAGAAAACAACTGTGAATGAACCAAATCAAACAACTCCGGAACAAATCATGGGACACATTATCCGTGTATTTACCGGAATCGCTGTGTGAAAGAGGCTGAACTTGACGTGCCAGTGGTCTCTTATATTCACGTTGTTCTGAAGCCTGTGCAATGATGTAGTTTCGACATCTATCGACTGAACAGGGTTTTCTCGACTTGTTTTCGTGTTGTTGTTGCTCAACAATGTTATGGACACGATGTTGTCTGGGTTTGACAAAAGGAGGGTGGGACGTGATTGGTGCTCGGGGTGGTGACTGAAGGCGGTGACTGAGTAGATCGGACGTCACATCTTTGTGGAAGTCACAGTGGCTCGTGAAAATGAACAGCTACTTTAAGCAGGCTGTGTGCAGTTTACTGTGGATTGACTGTTTTGAAACTCATATGGTAGTTACATAGCCCCTAGACCTCAGTTATCATGAAAAAAGCCAGGAAATTTCGATTTTGACAATATGGGACCTTTAAAATAATGCTCCAGTGTTACAAATCTGTGAATTGCAAAAGTATGTGAATCTTTTCTTTCAGTGTCTGGTGTGACCCCCTTTTGCAGCAATAACTGCAGGTTATGTTTCTTGTAACTGCTGATCAGTCCTGCGCAACGGCTCAGAACAGAACTACATCAGCTTGTGATGTTGGTGGGTTTCCTCCTATGAACTGCTTGCTTGCACAGCATTTCAATTAGATTAAGGTCTGGACTTTGACTTCGCCATTTCAAAACATTAACTTTGTTCCTCTTTAACCATTATTTGGTAAAACGACTTGGGTGCTTGAGGTCGTTGTCTTGCTGTATGACCCACTTTCTCTTGAGATCTTTTCAGATCAGACATTTGGCCCCAATGCAGAAAACATATCCAAACCATGATACTACCATCACCACCACATTTCACAGATGGAATACGGTTTTTATGCTGGATTGCAGTGTGTTCTTTTCTCCAAATATAGCACTTCTCATTTAAACCAAAATGTTCTATTTTGGTCTTATCCATCCACAACACATTTCTCCAATAGCCCTCTGGCTTGTCCACATGATCTTTACCAAACTGCAGATGGGCAGTAATGTTCTTTTTGGAGAGCAGTGGCTTTCTCCTTGCAGCTCTGCCATGCACACCATGGTTGTCCAGTATTTTACAGATGGTGGATGTATTAACATTAGCCAATGTTAGAAAGGTCTTTAGTTGCTTAGTTTGTTGACAAATAATTTTTGAGATGAAAAAAATAGATGAAAATGTTTGAAAGGGACAATTTGGATTTGGATTCCATCAAACATATCTTAATTTGTGTTCTGAGGATGAATGAAGGTCTTACAGGTTTGAAACAACATGAGGGTGAGTAATTAATGACAGAATTTTAATTTCTGGGTAAACTATCCCTTTAACAGCTCATCCTAGAGATTCACATACTTTTGCAACTCATAGATATACATTATTGGATCATTTCCCTGAATTAAATGAAATCTCATTTGTTTGCTTGGGGTCTCTTTGTCTACTTTCAGGACTTGTGTGAAAATCTGATGATGTTTTGGGTCAAATTTATACAGAAATATAGAAAATTCTAAAGGGTTACAAATCAGCCCTACAAGTCAAAAGTTTTTAAACAGTATGATTTTTAATGATTTTAAAGAAGTTTCTTTTGCTCACTAAGCCTATATTTATTTGATTCAAAGTACAACATTCTGAAATAGTTTTACTATATAAAATAACGGTTTTCTATTTGAATATTTTTTAAAATGTAAGTTATTCCTGTGAAGCTAAATTTTCAGCATCATTACTCCAGTCTTCAGTCACATGATCCTTCAGAAATCATTCTAATATGATGATTTGCTGATCAAGAAACATTTTTTATTATAATATCAATATTCAAAACAGTTGAGTACATTTGTTCAGGATCCTTTAGTGAATAGAAAGATCCAAAAATTTGCATTTATCTGAAATAAAAAGCTTTTGTAATATTATACATTATACCATTCAAAAGCTTGAAGTCAGTATATTTTTTTTGGGAAATAATACTTTTATTTAGAAAGGATGCTTTAAATTGATTAAAAGGACAAAGGAATTTACAATGTTACAATAGATTTCTATATAAATGTTTTTGAGCAGCAAATCAGAATATCAGAATGATTTCTGAAGGATCATAAAAAATCAGCTTTGAAATTACAGGAATAAATTACATTTTCAAATATATTCAAATAGAAAGCAGTTATTTTAAATAGTAAAAAGATTTAAAAAAAAATGACGGTTTTTGGTGTACTTTGGATCAAATAAATGCAAGCTTGGTGAGCAGAAGAGACTTCTTTAAAAAACATGAACAAATCTGACTGTTCAAAAACTTTTGACTGGTAGTGTATAAATATATGTGCACAAACATATATCATGTAAACAAAAACGTCTATTTTGAATATGATTATTCGTGATTAACAGATATGCCAGCCCTACAAAAAATACAGTCAAAACAGCAATATTTTGAAGTATTATAACAATTTAAAATAACTGTTTTCTATTTGAGTATTTATTCCTGTGATTTCAAAGCTGAATTGTCAGCATCATTACTCCAGTCTTCAGTGTCACATGATTCTTCCGAAATTATTCTAAAATGCTGATTTGGCACTCAAGGAGCATTTCTTATTATTATCGATCAAAAACATTCAAAACATTGAAGCATTTGAAGCATTCTAAATATCTGTATTGTTGTTTAATCAATGTAATGTTTTCTTGCTGACTAAAAGTATTAAAATCAATAGTAGATATGTTTTGGTGAAGTTTACTCAACACTTTAATATGCTGAAGAGCAATACAAGCCAGTTATCTGCAATTTGCGAAAAGTGTACAGCCATATAAAAGCCTTTCTTAGCTCAGAGATTGAGAGGTAATTATGGGTATGGACCATGTGAACAATGTATGTGTGATGAATGCTGGGTAATGACACGAATTCTGAGGAATGCCATGATATGATGCTATAAATCCTCACAGTCTCGCAGTAGAGGTGGTGTGCGAATGAGACATGGGCACGCCGTGACCCGTGCCGTGCGAAAGGCAGTCATTACCGTGCATCGAGGTAAAATGCATGACATGTGAGTTATATCAACATTGACAGTGCATCATGCGGCTCGTGAAAATAGCCTGTCAGCCACACTCGCATGTCATGGAAATAACTACAGCTCTTGGTAAACATTCACTGGCATTGACCGTAATTACTAACATTTGGACATTTGGGTGGTCAATAAACACTTATGTTATCTGATGTCCTGTTTAAACGTTATTGGGTAAAAAAAAAAAAAAAGTACTGGTTATAAATCGAGTAAAAAGGCTGGAGAAAGTAATGTGACAAAAGTAACAGCCAAATGAATGTCATGTAGACTTGGATGTATTTATGCTGTCGAGACTTGAAAAGAACTGGACATGTGGACTTTAATGTAGGAGCGTTAGATGTGCTTTTAAAACATTGAATATATTTATTAATTTATTTGTTTTCTCTTGGAAGCTGTCTGACAGTGACAATGGCAAGGGTCTGGAGCTGGTGAGTGACTCATCGTCACCATGGTGAAGAGCTTAATAAGACTGCCAGTGGCATTAGTGTGACATACAACTCAAATCACATCTCATCCTCCGCTGTGTGTGTGTGTGTGTGTGTGTGTGTGTGTGTGTGTGTGTGTGTGTGTGTGTGTGTGTGTGTGTGTGTGTGTGTGTGTGTGTGTGTTTCGTTAAAATTGTGAGCTTTTACGGGTCTGTGCCACGACTCTCCTGGTGCTCCATTCTTTTGCAGGGCAGTCAGTTCAGAATCAGTACATGTACTAATATAGGGGGTTTGGTGGCATGTACTCACAAATATGATGTTCCCCTTGCTGCCTTCTCTCACAGGAAGCTATATTTAGGTTGTGGTGAAATGGAAAGGCACCCTTTCTTTCATTTTTTTTTTTTTCAAAATTCTTTATCTTTTTCTTTTTGTCTTTCTTTCTTTCTCTTTTCTTTTTCTTATTCTTTCTTTCTATTTCTTTTTTGTATTCTTTTTCATTTTCTTTCTTTCTTTCTTTCTTTCTTTCTTTCTTTCTTTCTTTCTTTCTTTCTTTCTTCTCTTCTTTTTTATGTTTTTCTTTTCTTTTTTCTGTTTTTTTCTTTCTTACTCTTTTTTCTTATTCTCTTTTTCTTTCCTTCTTTCTCTTTTTTCTTTTTGTTTCTTTTTCTTTCTTCCTTTTTTGTCTTTCTCTTTTCTTTTTCTTATTCTTTATTTCTATTTCTTTTTTGTATTCTTTTTCATTTTCTTTCTTTCTTTCCTACTTCTTTCTTTCTTTTCTTTTTTCTGTCGTTTCTTTTTTCTGTTTTTTTTCTTTCTTACTCTTTTTTCTTTCTTTTTCTTATTTCTTTCTATTTCTTTTTTCTTTGTATTCTTTCTTTTTGTCTTATTCTCTTTCTATTTCTTTATTTTTTCTTTGCTTTGTATTTATTTTTATTTTTCTTTCTGTTTCTCTTTCTTTTCTGTCTTTTCTTTCTTTCTTTTTTCTTTCTTTCTATTCTTTTTCACTTTCTTTCTATCTTTCTTTTTCAATGTCTCTTTCTTTATTTTTTCTTTTTCTTATTCTCTTTCTATTTATTTCTTTCTTTTTTTCTTCTTCTTCTTGTCTTTCTATTTCTTTCTTTCTCTTTTTCTTTTTCACTCTTTGTTTCTTTCTTTCTTTTTCTTTGTATTTCTTTCTTTCCTTTCTTTTTCTGTTTCTATTTCTTTTTCTTTGTCTTAACACTTTAAAGTATTACCTAGAAATTATTAACTACTTTATTTCTTTTTCTGTCTTTCTTTCTTTTTCTGTTTGTATTTCTATTTCTGTTTCTTTCTTTCTTTCTTTCTTTCTTTCTTTCTTTCTTTCTTTCTTTCTTTCTTTCTTTCTTTCTTTTTCTGTTTCTATTTCTTTTTCTTTGTCTTAAAACTTTAAAGTATTATCTACAAATTATTTACTGTATATACTGTTAGACATTTCAAAGTGTTTTTACAGTAACTTACTGGCAACACTGTTGCCAGTAAGTTACTGTAATTAGGATTTACAGTACCCAACTGTATTTCAGTTTACAGTAAGGCACTGTAGTAATGTACTGCCAAATATTATTGTTTTGTATATAGATTTTATTTAATTTTTATACAGAATTAATTTTATAGGTCCTACTGACATTCAATTCAAACAGACACAATATTCCAAAATGTCACATTCTTTCTTTAGATATTGCATATAAATACAGTCTGCCAATGCTGGAACAGTGCACCTTCACTATTTCTCCCATCTAAGGCATTCCAGGTGCTGCTCCAAAACGTAGGCCATCTTTGCTCACCATGATCCACTTTGTTACATTGAGAAATTTGTTCCCTGAAAGAAAAAAAAAAAAAAAAAAAAGAAATTACACATTTGTAAAAGACAAACCCCCATATGGAATACATAAACCTCTGAAAAACATAGTGAAGTTCTTCTCTTAGCATGAATTATTAGTCCCAGTGTGGCTGGCCTGCTTCTGTCCGTTGTGATGCTTCATTTGAGTTGCCTTTAAACACACACACACACACACACACACACACACACACACACACACACACACACACACACACACACACACACACACACGTTGTGTTTACATGTTTTATGGGGACATTCCATAGGCGTAATGGTTTTTATACTGTACAAACCGTACTTTCTATGGCCCTACACCTACCCTACACCTAAACCTAGCCCTCACAGGAGATTGTGCACACTTTTACTTCATCAAAAAAACTCATTGTGCATGACTTATAAGCCTGTTTCCTCATGGGGACCTGAGAAATGTCCCCACAAGGTCAAAATCTACTGGTATTCCTATCCTTGTGGGGACATTTGGTCCCCACAACGTGATGAATACCAGGTACACACACACACACACACACACACACACACACACACACACACACACAAAATGCAGTAAATATAAATTCAATTTAAAAAAATCTAATGCTAAAACTAGAAAGGCAGCTAGTCATAAAACTTTTGTTTAACCTAGCTAACATACGATTTTGTATTCTTAACTAGGCTACTGGCCAACGTTAATTAACACGATCAAAATTTCACATTGGTTAATGTACAGTTAATATAGGATTATGCCTTGCATGTTAAAATAATTGTATTTGGTAATAATAAGCTGACAGCGTCCTTTGTTAATTGAAAGTACGCAGCAGTTTACCGTGGTAAAGTTTATGTACCATAATGTTGACAAGTAAATGTTACTAGGTTAAACTGTTGGGCAAAAATCTTACAAACCACACACAAACAGACATACAAATATATATTTTTACCTTGCTTGTCTTATTCTCTCGTAAGGTGCATCAATACACAGCGCAGATGCTCTCCGGAACTCTCCCACTCGCGGGTTCCATCCCCGGGGGAAAACCCCGGCTCTGAAGTACAGTAGTACTCTAAGCACGCTGTTTCACTCGTGCTGTTTCTGACACGAAGGATAAACTCCTGTAGCGCAAAATCCTGTCAGTACAAATCTAAGAAATGAGGAAAAGAATTATCTCAATGGAGTGGCGCCAAAGAGGTTGTTACCTCAAATACAGTAGTATACAGCAATTTTTAAAAATACAGTTAGTCTTTGTATGTGGTGTTTGACGTCACAGAAAATTCCCATGATGCAAAGGGAAATACAATTATTTACTTTAAAGGGAATTTGCTGTTTTATACTGGGTGATATACAGTAAATAACTGTGTAAATTACAGAAATGTCTAACAGTGTAAAGTACTTTTTTAATTAGAAAGTATTTACTACTCAATTTATAATAAATTGCAAATTTGTACCTAAATGTATAAACCCAATTAGAAAAACTATAGCTATCAATAACTACAATAATTGTGATTTATGTCATTAACCTCATAATTTGGTACATCCTAATTTATTTGATAGATTAAAGTGTATTTGAGGCATCATACATACTGTATTTAAAAAGTTTAATTAATTATTAAATTACATTAAATGTAATACTTTAATGTGTAGTGTCTTTAAGTGTTACCTAGAAAATATTTACTTTACAAAGAACTTAAAAAAAGTATTTATTACTTAATTTATAATAAATTGCATTTTTGTACCTAAATGTATAAACCTAATTAGAAACAAAACCATAGCTATCAATAACTAAAATAATTGTGATCTGTGTCATTAACCTTATAATTTGGTACATATTAATTTATTTTATTTGATAGATTAAAATGCATTTATGTATTTATTTTCTTAACAAAAAAAATATTTAGTGAGACATCATACTCCTCTTGTATATTTGAAAAGTTCCAATAATTATTAAATTATATTAAATCTAACACTTTAATGTTTAATGTCTTTAAGTATTATCTAGAAAATATTTACTTTATAAAGTATTTTTTTAATTTAGAAAGTATGTACTATTTAATTTATAATAAATTTGTGGTTTTGTACCTACATTATATTTTTTGTTTTCCTCTGAATTTTTGAAAACCTTTTTGAAAATTTTTATTATTGTGATTATACTTTTTCTCTTTTTGTTTTAATTTTTCTAACTCTTTTACCTCTTACCTTTCCTCCAATTTGGCAACCCTTGTTGTAGTCATTGCTACTGCTATCTGTCTATATTAGATTTAAGTCTCCCCAGAGTCACTGGTGCAGCACCCCTCCCCTCTCAAAGCTGCTTCCTGTCATCTGCAGGCAGCTATCGTTTTCATTAGCACAATTGCACAACAGGCAGTGACATTAAGCAGTGTCCGGATCTCATCTGTGCCGTCTGCGAGGGGAAGTAGCCAGTCAATGAGAGCTGATTGAATCGGACCGGGATGGGATGGAAATTAATCCCACTGTACTCCCTTTTTGGGCCGTACAAGCAGGTTTTCAGCAAGACAAATGAGGCCTGGCCGTGTGTGGGTCCCAAGAGCTTCCAGTTAGGAGGCTTGTAAAGGTGTGCTTTTAAGAGCTGCTCTGTGACTAGAGACACTCTTCAGGAACGACTCCAACAGCCCTCCGGAGAGGAGCTCTGTGTTTGACATAAGGCTGGACGTGTCACTGAAATATTTAAACAAAAGAGAGCGAGTGCAGCTACTGAAGCACAGGGTTTTGTTCTGCTTTTTTTTCTGTCCTTATTTAAAAAGTAGCCAGCTGTGTGTGTGTGTGTGTGTGTTAATGCTTTCTCTTTTTCCAGTTTTTTCTTCTTTTTTTCCAGCAGAAACAACTGTAAGTATGGTCAAGTGCCAAGGATTTAGTTTGACCATAGGGACTGAACTCTAGGTGGAGATATTAAACACTCACATAAACTGATTCACTTGTTTGTTGTCTTCAAATCTATTAAGAGACTCAACAGTGTTTAAGTATCTTAAGTCATAACAGATCAACATAACAGACCAATCATTTTTCCCATTTTTCAACTGCTAACTTTTACAACTGTTAATTGACTTTTATTAAGAGAAAATAGAAAACAATAAATCACCAAATACATAGTTTCACTGACATCCTTACATCATTTTTAGAGCTACAGTTTCTTGGTGTTTTGATATTCATTATTAATATTAGAATAAATCAATTTATTTTCAAAACTTCCAATTTAAAGGATAACTGTTGCCAAAATGCAACCTGGGTTGTTTTTTTACTGTAAACGAGACAAACTTATATCTAAAAGCATAATTACGACAAACGAGCCATTTTTGAGATTGACCGTGATTTCGTTTTGTGGTCAGTGGCCGGTGAATGGGAGTACTAGGGGCATTACTTTGAGTGCATCAAAATCGATATTTTTACAACACTAAGAAAGCTCGACACACCATGAAACTTTGCTTGAAGTATCGCCTGGGTCTCTACACATGAACTCGAGCATTGAGAACATTGTTTGTGTACACAGTTTACTAAAAAGAAAGGTTTTGAATAACTCACTTTCACTGTTTGAATTTCTGCTCGCAACCGTCTTGCCAGTCAAGAAGTGTCGATCTCAGAATGCGAGGAGAGTAAAGATGGATAGCTCCTAAAACATATTTCCATATAAATGCACGGCTAATTTGTTGTTTTGTTGCAAGCGAAAAACAATATTAACCTTCTAGTTGTAAAAAGAGCCTCATATAAGCCTAATATTTCGTCCTATGGAGTCCATTCATTCGCATTCTGAGATCGACACTTCTTGACTGGCAAGACGGCTGCGAGCGGAAACTCAAACAGTGAAAGTGAGTTGTTTCAAAACTTTCTTTTTAGTAAACTCTGTGTATGGATGGATGTGCTGTATTGGACTTGTTTTGGAGTGATGAAAAGACACACCAGCTCCTGCCAGTATAAAGCTTGAAAGAGCCAGGATAATTTTTAATATAACTCAAGATTGCATTTGTCTGAAAGAAGACAGCAAATACACCTAGGATGCCTTGAGGGTGAGTAAATAATGGGCTAATTTTCATTTTTGGGTGAACTAACCCAAGTAGTAGTCTACCTGATCTCATGACGAAAACATACCTATGGGAGCTTTTTCGCAAGACGCGAAATACGTACCAATAAATACATATGACTGCAGTTTCTAACAGCAATGAACACTAGAGGTGATAAAACAGCAATCGCTTGTAATCGTTTTCGTACGCAGTTATGATTACAGCTCCATATGTTTCACTTTCCGGACGTAACAAGTTTGCTCGGTAGCTCAGCCGACATGGAATTAGACTTAGGATGTGGAATTCTTGGGTATGAATCCCGTCAAAAAAATTACTTACAATAAAGGAGCTGAAAGATGAGAGATTGAAAAACAAGCTAAAACGGCATGCTTGTAATTGCGTTTTTACATCACATTCGCTTTTGTTCATGCTATCGGGTAGGTTTAGGTGTAGTGCAGATGGTATGTTATTTTAAAACGTCACAGAACAGTTATAGTGCCACTCAGTGGACATTTCAAGTCAGAACTGAGGTGACACGTACAACACCAACATCACACAAAATGTGCCATATGTACTTTCATCTGTTCATCGGGGAAAAAAACACTGTTTTAGCACCACTCAGTGGACATTTCACATCGAATATGTCACGAAATGTACATGGTGGTACGTGCTTCGCGTCTTGCGAAAAAGTTCCCACAGGTACATTTTCGTCAGGAGATCAGGTTAATAGTAGTAGTAGCAGTAGTGTTGTCAGAAGTATGCTTTCCTCTATACAGTATATGTTTGTCACAATTTCATGAGAACCGTTTAGTTTCTGTGTTTTTTAACAATAGCATTTACCAAATTGATTGATAAATAATATGAATCCTTTTTTTGTCTTTTAACATTATTCAAACTAGTGCTGTCAAAATTAGTGTTTTAACACAGGCGATTAATTGTTTCCAGCTTAACGGCATTACAAATATTTACTGGCACTGTAGCCAGTATCATTTCATGTCAAAGGACGAATAAAACTATGAGCGTATGTGTCAGATCTGCGTCACATTCAGCAGTGGCAGCTCTTAAAGTAATAGCAGCCAAACAAGCTAATAACCCAGCTGCTGTGATCTCTGTTAATCAAAGAAAAATGAGGAAATCAAGAACTTTTGTAGCTTTAAGGATTCATCTATATTTAATTTAGTATTTAGTGTTTGATTTAGTGTTTCCTACTTGCTGAAGGGCACAGGTATAGAATTTTTTAATTTCCCTTAAATTAGGAGTTGTTAAGTTCAAAGTGTAATAAATGTTTAGATAGATAGCTCTCAATTATACTGTAATACTGAATAGCTATAGTCAGTGGTTAAATGTTAAAAAGTCAGTTATCAGTAATTATCAATGATACTCACCTTCAGTCATAAAAAAATATTTAACAAATATTAACAATATACTCTGTTGTTTCTCAATTAATTTGAAGATTGAATGTGAAATTATTGCAATATAAAAGTATATTTAAAAACTTGTTATTAAATGTTAGGTGGGATTAATCGTGATGTAGATTTAGAGGACTGTAGACACTGCTTTATTCAATTACTACTTCTGATTCAGTTAATAACTCACTGACTGGAGCCATTGCTTGTGCAAACAGCCAATTAAATGACAAAAAGATATAGGCCTCTTTGCTTTAATATCACTGTGTACAGTGACGTAAATCCAAAAGTCCCCACAAATAAGATTGTTTGAACAGAATCCACATATCCAATGGAATCCAATAGTTCTCGTTCATTGTGCCCCAACGGATTCCTGCAATGAGATTTATAACGTCCAGTCCCTCTAAATAAATCAAGTTTCCAGAAATTCCCACAGCATGTTACTTGCTATCATGTACAGTAGTGCCTTGTGTTGCAGGATTTGATGGGGTATGATGGAGAGAGCTGTAGGGACTGCTGCAGACACAGCCTCCGCACTGCAGCACACACACACACACACACACACACACACACACACACAGAAATGAATAATAAAGGAGAAGTGATACATTGGGTGCTTGTTATTAAAGTTTCTGTTTGAAGTGAGTGGGAATAGCCCTTAGCTGGCACAGCCTGTGTATGTGTGTACACTGTAGTCTCACTTTGAAGACCTTGATAGCAGGCTGACATTTCTTATCTGCTCATATACAGGGCAGAGTACGTCCATAGCACTCATGTTTGCTCAATAGCTGAGTAATGACTTTGCTAAAACATCAAAATTAATATTTGGAAACCACCATCAAGAACGGCTCACCCTGTCGGTAATTATTGGACAAACAGACGTCTTCATACTCACATCAGCTGCACTCTATTCACCTTGTTTCCTAGTGAGCAAATGGCATTTTAAATTATGGAAAGCACTTCCAGTTTTTAAAAAGACTACAAATAATCCTTATTCGTCAGTTTGACTGAATAACTCAAAATTTTCCTTCACATTTTATTTTCAGATGTCAGAAGAATAAAGTAATGCTTGGTATTTTGTTGGTAGAAAATGCCCCATGAGGTAAATCTGCCCCCCTACTGTTTTACCCAATAGTAGGGTAAAACACCACCTTGGTATAAATGTAATTTTTGTTAAAAATCGAATAACATAAACTCTCAACATTTTTCATACTTTATTTATAATTTATGTCATTGTCACTAAAACTATGATAACTTTTCTGAACACATTTAACTTTTTTTCACAGTCCACTGCCGTTTTTGTAACAGAAATGAACACTAGATAAAGTAAAACGTGAGCGCTTGTAATCATTTTCGTATGCCGTTATGATTACAGCTCTATATGTTTTGCTTTCCAGATGTAACAAGCTTGCTTAGTAGCTGAGCCGGCTATAATATCACTATAATAATTTATATTAAAACAAACACTTTTCCTATTTTTATCACAGAATAAGGCAGAAAATATTATATAGCTTATAAGTCAATTAGCACTGTATCATTCATATACTTTATTACCTGGAGAAGACTTGAAAAAACATATATTGTCGCAATCATTTATCGTTTATTGTCACGTTTCATCAGTCAAGGTTAATGCTTGTTATTCAGCTATAGCGGGATGCCTTTGTCCATATTAGGGTTTTCCTGGCCTTAATAATAAAACGTACCCAAAACAATGTGACTACATTGTCTCTTTTAAATCTAGATTTATTCAAATTGGCCTTTTAAAACTTCTACGTGAACACACTTGACCGAGAAAAGGTGCAAGAGGAAGAGTTTAGGCTTTATTAAAAGTCTGGGGTATACCCATGCTGCAGGGAGCCACAGCAGAGGGATGAAAGAGCCGCAAGTTGCCAACCCCTGGTTTAGGTGTAGTGCAGATGGTACGTTATTTAAAATGACACTAAGCATTAGAGTTATAGCGCCACTCAACAGACATTTCAATTCAGAAATGTGGTGACATGTTCAAAACCAACATTACATAAACCGTACCATATGTACGTTCATCTGTTCCAGGGAAACAAAAAAACAAAACTCTTTTAACACCACCCAGTGGACATTTTACATCGAATATGTCATGAAACGTACATGGCGTTACGTATTTTGCGTCTTGCGAAAAAGTTCCTACAGGTACATTTTTTTCCTGAGACCAGGTTTGGTTTTTCTCATTGACTACATTTTTATTTTTTGGTGAAATATCCCTTTAATTACTCACCCTCATGTCATTCCAAACCCTTAAGACCTTCTTTCATCTTCGGAACACAACTTAAGGTATTTTTGATGAAATACAAGAGCTTTCTGACCCTGCATAGACAGCAACGCAACTGACACATTTGCATTTTTTTTCACATAATTTACATTATTACAATAGCTTTCTCCCCAGGCTAGCACAAATGGCTCGATTAGTTCAGAGTTTAATGAAGGCCCGTCTTCTGAAAAACAAAATGTGTTGTGATTTGGTTAGCTGTCTCACTGCGTTGCAATTGGTGAATTAGACGTCATGTCAGTACTCCCCTTCCCAAAGCAGCAAGTTCCGTGTACATCTGTGCAAGCTAGATTAAAGTTATTTTTACGTTTTAAATATGGATATTTTTCTTACAAAAACACATTGGCTCACTAAAGGAGGCTTTTACTGACCCCTCCGGAGCCATGTGAGGCACTTTTTATGAGGGCTGTGCAATTAATCAAAATTCGGTTTCGATTTCTGCTTCAAATGATCATGAAAATACAGTAATCAAGATGAAACGATTATTGCTCCCCATTCCGCCCCCTTACCAGTGATGCAATTTCGCTCCTCCATAAAAGCCTAATTTCACATGCAAATCAGCAAAATCATGTAATGTGACTTTCATAAAACGGGACGTACTTGATTTATTAATGTTTCTTTGATGTTGTGTTTTTAATAGCGCGTAAGAAAGCTTGCGCTGTTCTGTGTATGCGCTTAGAGACGGAGCAAAACACGGACATGTAAAGTTATCTTTTAGCTCAAGGTGCGTGCCTAAACGCTCAAATACACACAAAAATATTTCAAAATGAGGCGCTTGGTGATTATTTATGTAAACCCTTGACAGTTATGTCTTAAATGATCATAAATGGTTGAGAATGAAAATACTTGTGTAACAGTATTTGTTTTGGACCGATACACTTGTCTATGCCGTTCAGTCTATATGCTGTTCTAAAGCTTAGGAGTGCCAGGATTATTTTTAATATAACTCAGATTGTATTCGTCTGAAAGAAGGAAGTCATGTACATGGAAGGTGAGTAAATAATATGCTACAGTAGTGTTGGTCCTATCGTCAACCTGCGAGATCGCTTATAGATGATATTATCATTAATATGCTAATTTATTTAATTATTTACATGCCTGAAACCAACTCCAGCATAAGGTTAGTGAAGCTATCTACACTGTATGATGAATAAATCTCTTACCACACCCTGCACACGTCTACGGCACGGCTCCAAAGTGACAACCGATGACCTTCACTCTAGTCAATGCTTGTGTTTCGACCCTCTATACCGCACACGTCAAAGGCCACGGCTCCAGCAGTTCGCGGACACTTTAGTGAATGCTCGCATTTATATGAGCCGAAGCATCCCAAAAGTGGCTTTCCATGCTACATCGCTAAAGTTAGGTGAATCCCCCACCTCGTCCCTCCCCACCCACCAAAGATTTGAATTTCCATAGGCGGGAAACTGTGTTGTGACAACATAGCATTCAGAAAACAATTGCTGTAGCCCAAAGGAGCTGTTTGTTAGTTCTTGAAAAGGGATTTTTTTTAAAACGAAATATCTCCCTTTGAAATGGACTTTGAGATTTGTAACTTTGTGGATGTTTTTTATGCCCAAACATACATGCCACACATTGGCAAAAAGTGAAAAAGCATAATAGGACCCTTTTAAAATAGTCAGAAGTTCATTTTTTGAGTGAACTATCCCTTTAAACAAGTTGTTTTGATATTTCTGCTGTGATACCTGTTTTAATAAATGTTGTGGCACCACTGTGTTTTGGTGAAGGCATCAGAGCAGTTTCTGCTTGGGAAAAGCACTAGATGTAAACTCTATTACCAAGGGGAGGATCTATTGCCCTATTCTCTATCAGAGCAGGAACCTTATCGATTGAGACTGAAGAAGGCTTTGGATTCCCATGTCAGGATAAAGCAGCGATTTTTCCATTCCAGAATTGAGCTCAGCGTGTGAAGAAGGGCCAATAGCCAGCGGGTACTTGATATCTACGTCCTATAATAAAAGGACAGCATGGATCCGAGAGAAAAGGAGGGTTGCATAAAAGTGCTGACTGCCTGCCGATTGGCTGCAGCCCTACACGTCCACAGCATTGTGATTGCTTTGTTATCCTCCCCCCTTCTGCCCAGTTGAGCTGCTGGAACTTTCCAAAGCTTTTCAGCAAATTTGGCATGCTTTTTATTTCTGTTCATGCCCCACTTACTCTGTTCTGATCCTCTCTCTGAGGTGTGAGAGGAAATCTCCACCTGTTTTACACACCTGCTATGTAGTCTGGCAACTCTTTTACTTTTTCCCTAAATCTTCCTCCTCCCTAATAATAACACAACAAATACGTTATTATTATGTTGTTGTTGCTCCAAACCTGTAAGACGTTTGTTCGTCTTCAGAATACAAATTAATGTAGTAAAAATAGCTCACGTAACATCAGTGGTTCAACCATCATTTTATGAAGCTACAAGAACACTTTTTGTGAGTAAGGAATCAAAAATAATGACTGTATTTAACAATATCTTCTCTTTTGTGTCAGTCTACGATGTGCGTTCACAATATAAGAAAAAAGGTTAATTTCTTTAATTTTTTTTAGCTATATTTGCAAGCACATGCGCAACAAAGTTCTGTTTTAAGCATCTTTTTTGTACTGCAGGAGTGTTCAGTTATTAATTGGACAATATTTATTCATTCATCTAATCTTCTGCAACATTACAGCCCCTGTAAGAGAAGAGATCGAATGCCTAATTTATTTTCATGTGTTTTTTCCTGACGTTCTCTGAAATAATATTTTTCACATTTCCATAATTCATCAGTAATGGGAAACGTAGGTAGAATCAATCATTTTTTGGGGTTACTGTTGGAAACATTTATTATGGCTTTTATGACATTTTATCTCACACAGTGATGCTTTGCTTGACTATTTATCATTGATAGTATCTGGATCTATATTTATGTTTTATTATAGTCATTAATCTTGAGAAAAAAAAAATCAATTTGGTCATAAACTTTTTTGGACATATGCAAATTAGTTTTGACAAGCAGATTGCTGACTGTTCTCATTTTATTTCACCTCCTATCAGAAGATTACAGACGCCTGATTAATATAATTATTACAGACATGGCCATCTGAAAACTCTGCTAATTAAAGACAATATAATCAGATGAATCAGACAGTATAATCAGGGTCCTATTAGCATGCATACATAAGAATAAAAACTTTGTTATTTCCTTTTGACTAATTACTTTCACAAAATATCATGTATGCACAGAAATACTTACAAAAACACAGACACTAATGCAGCGTTCCAGACAAGGTCAGAAGAGGGAACATCCGAGTTGAAATGTCCCACTTTCAACTTCAATGAGTTCCAGTCAATCACACGTCACATTAACATATTTCTGTAAATTATGGAAGAAAAAAAAAAAAACAGAAGGAAAAAAAAACACACAAAAAGCTGCAAAAACTTAATGTTTAATGTTTTTAAATTTGAAAGAAGGTAACTCCACGCTATGTACGTTGGAAGCAGTGATGTCAAATAATGCGTCCTGCCGATGTTGGGGTAGATTGATCTGCCCCGAGTTCACAGGTTGGATATCCAACTTCAAGCGGTGTTTACGTTATTTCCAAGTAGTAGGTGGGAAAAATTCTAATTTCGAGTTGTCTGGAACACAGCATTATCTGTACATGTTCTGAGAAACAGAAATTAAAGAAAATTAAGGTAAAATTATTAAGTTTTTAATCAAATTAGTCACTCTTGCAGAAACCTTTAAGAAGGGTTGCGCAGACTAGTTGACTAGTCGATTAGTTGACTTTATATGCTCTGTCATATGCTTTAAAGGATTAGCTCACTTCCAGAACAAAAATTTCCTGATAATTTAAGTTGTCTTTCTTTCTTCTTTAAATGATCCCAGTCAAAGAAGTGTCTTATCTAGTGAAACAAAAAAAAAAAAATTACAATTTACATACTTTATAACCTCAAATGCTTGTCTTGTCTAGCTCTGCGATGCACATGCGTACTTTGTGTATTCCAGTTCAATACAGTTAGAGTATGTTGAAAAACTCTCATCTCATTTTCTCCTCCAACTTCAAAATCAACCTACATTGCTGTTTTACCTTTTTTTTGTAAAGGGCATCTGTTGTTCTTCGCACATTCACTTTGTAAACACTGTGTCGGTATGATTTTGAAGTTGGAAGAGAAAATGTGTTAGCCTATATTTAGCATACTACTAGTAATAATTACTGCTAGCTGACATGCAGTTTCAGAGTTACTTATCAAAAGCTGTCTAAAGGGTACCATCAAAATAATCAAACTGATAATACAAATGTGTCATATTGCACATTCATCTGATCTGATACTTGATCTTAGGGTTCTTTGGGAAATATTATTATAATTACTTATAAGTGGACTTTGTGTGCTTTAAGTAAAGTGACATGAGAAACATGGCAAGATATGAGACTTATAATACATTATAGCTATGAGGAGGTAATCATACTCTTAAAAGCTATAACCACAAATAAGTAAAAAAAAAATTATAATGCATTAAAACGGTTCTTATGAATACTCATGAGATGATATAACATCATATAAGGTTGTAATGCATTATGCATTCATTATAATGCCTTAAGGATACCCTTATAATGTATTATAAATAGGGGCTTCATAGAAAGTGTTACCATCATTTTTATCAACTTTTTTTTTTCACTGACAAAAACAAGGTGACAATGAAATAAAACTTGTTTTGATTGCCAAAAACTATTACGAAAGTCTATTAGGGAGACTAAAATGTTAGGGAGGGATGATTTGGGAAGAAATTCATTCAGAACGAATGAAAAACGAATGCTGCATGTTGAGGAGGTTAGATGCATACATTTTGAACTGTATCATAGCCTGTTGATCTGTTCGGCGGGACATAAACTAGCATACATTTGGTGCACATCTCATAAAACATAAAAAAAAAAAAATGTTAGTATCAATACGAGAAGAGCAGACATATAGATAAATTTGACAACGCAAAAGAGAACTCAATTCGGTCCGGTTTTCTTAGCGTCCAAGTACGCTTTTGCATCTCATGAACAGAGAAATACCCACAAAATGGTGAGTATTCGCGTAAACACACTTGTTACGTCTTATGTAAACGTAAACACTTGGGAGAATATCAGATGTGTATTAGTACATTGCATCCGTGCATTCGGTTTTAAAGGGACATCAGTCTAAGTTAGTTGATATTGTCAATGGCATTGATGTTTGTTCAGCAACAAAAGAAAGACAGAAAATCACTCCCTGCTCTTGACTCAACTTTAGCCCTAAAGATCAATCTAAATGTATTTATATGAATAAATGTCTGCTTGAAAGAATGAACAATGTGGTAAACAAGTTGTTATTCGCATAATTAGCCTATATGTGACCCTGGACCACAAAACCAGTCATAAGGGTCAGTTTTTTGAAACTGAGATTTATACAAATATCTGAAAGCCGAATAAATAAAATTTCTGTTGATGTATGGGTTGTTTATAATAAGCTTGGTAACAAAACATTGACTGGTTTTGCTTCGTACTTGACCTTGATAACTTTTATTAGGATAGGACAGTATTTGTCTGGGATACAACTATTCTGAGAGTGCAAAAAATCAAAATATTGAGAAAACTGACTTTAAAGTTGTCCAAATGAAGTTCTTAGCATTGCATATTACTAATCAAAAAATAGGTTTTGATATATTTATGGTTGAAATTTTACAAAATATCTTCATGGGACATGATCTTTACTTAATATCCTAATGATTTTTGGCATGAATGAAAAATCTATCATTTTGACCCACACCGTGTATTTTTGGCTATTGCTACAAATATACCCATGCTACTTAAGACTGTTTTTGTGGTCCAGGGTCCCATATCACCATTGGTATTTAATTGAAAAGAAGACCATGTTCATGTTTCTTTATGAGAAGTGGTTTAATTAAATTTTAATGTGAAGGCATGTTGTGTGTCATAGCAGTTAAATCTGTGTCTATCATGATAATAACATCAAACCTATATAATGAGTTGGGAAATTGTAGAGAATTGCTTAATGAATGCATTGCACTGTAACTAAACTCATTAGATTTTAGCTGATTAAACACATATATATTATTTAGTTGACTAAAATTAAAACAATTCAGATGACTAAAATATGACTAAAACTGAATGGCATTTTAGTCAATAGACCATGACTATATCTAAATCAAAACTTGCTGTCAAAATTAACAATGGTACACCAAGCTTACACAAAATCATTCAGTAGCACGGAATGTATTGTCAACATTGTTCTGTGATTTCTCAATGAAATAGCTTAGAAACAGAAAAGTTCTAGCATATTTCTTAGTAACAGCTTAACTATTATTTGAGAGAGACACAGCCAGATAGAATGAATTCACACAGGAAATTGCTCTCTCACTAATGCATTCATATAGACGCAATCTTTACTGTGCTTCTTTCCCTGTATGTTTTAGAATGAGCAGAAACCTGTGAGAAGACAAAAAGACAAAGACAAAAGAACTGATAAAAAAGAGCTGTTATAAGTGCAATATTCATGAGGGTACTCAAATGCCAGCTGTGCACAAGGTGCTTGAGTCTCAGCTCAAGGTTCAGGCTTATTTGTTCATTAATGTCGTCATGAGCGAATAGTCGGCGTCGACTCGAATTTCATCACAAATATTGACTTTAAAAAATCATTCAGTGCAACAATGCCTATTTTAGCATTGCGCAGATAGACAGCTTATGTAACTTCAGCAATGTTGCCAGGTTAGCAGATCTGAGGAAGACTTTGCTTTGAAGGCCTGAAGGCTGAGGTTTTGCTGTTGCTGAATTAAATTGTGTCCTTGAGAGAGACATTAGGCTCCATTTGAGACTCTTTCCAAAGCAAGAATGACATCTAAATGCTGGACCAGAGCAATAGAAATCTAGAATTAAATTAATTAGCTGAGATTCATAAGCTTGGTAACAAAACATTGACTGGTTTTGCATCGTACTTGACCTTTTCAGCTTTTCCCCATTGACTGCCTTCTGGAACTGGAATTTAAACATGGCTTTGTCTGGTATTTCCTGATTATAAAGGTAAACTGACTGAATTAAATAGTTTTTTTGAGATTTTTAGCCATGCACTGAGAGTATAAACTTGTACCGGTGTCACTGGCATGTTTTGTTGGTTTTCATTAAAGAACGAACAATATAGTGTTGGAAGGATTTCATTGTCACTTGTTACATGCTGTGCAATACAATGCCTTTGTGTGAGTTTCTTTCAGAAGACTCATTCAGTGTTCATTTTGATAACACTGAAACAGAGGATTATGGAAAACAGTCTAAGGTAGAGAGCAGAATGACTGGCACAGACCATAAAACATCGCTTTGTTTTCACAGAATTAATACATTCATGTATTTTCTCTCTCTTTAGAGCAAACTTATTTTATAACCATGATGAAAGTCTTTTACCTGGGCAGCAACGTTATGAATAGTGATCAGCAGTATCTCACACTGAGGCCAAGAGTGATCTATGAATTCAATACCTTCAGTTAAATTCCTTTGGGAAACATGTAAATAGTATTATGCTGAATATAAGATTGGATGAATTTCGTTTTCGACAGAAGAGGCTCTAGAGTGGCTCCTTACACTAAGCCGTACATGCATTTTAGACTTCTTTCATCTGGAATCGATGAAATCGCAGCACTTGAGCACTGGAATTAACACCGAGACTAAAAACATCATGCATTCAAAAACAGGTAGATGTAATCATCTCAGCCGTAGCAAATCGAGGTGCTTTTGAACCAGCTTTATCGCTGCAGACCAAGGAAAGGGTTTATTTCAAAGAAAGAATATGAATAAGATGTGATGAACTGATCACAATGTCATTTGTCTGCAGTTCCTGTCAAAAGTATATGAAATTACAAAATTATATATTTGAAGGATTAAAAAAGAAAAAAAGCACAAAACGTCAAGGACTAATGTGTATAGTCTGGTCGAGGATGAGATTCAAAAGCCTTATCTAGGAATTCACTGAAACTGGACTGGTATGATATCAGTCAGTCTAAAGTACTTTTATGAGATAAAGTATTAAAGTTGAACTTTTTAAGTTCTTGTAAACTTACTTTTACATGTACATATGTTTTGTGGTGAATTACTATAAATAATATTATAAAATTGTATGTTTTTGTATTGTCTGATGATAATTTATAGTAACAACAGCAATAATAACATTATAATATTTATTGTATTATATCATATTGATGATATATTAATACAAAATCAATCTGAGTTTTTGTATTATTAGTATTAATATTATTCAGTAATATAATATAATATAATATAATATAATATAATATAATATAATATAATATAATATAATATAATATAATATAATATAATATAATATAATAATATCTTTGGGTATAAAATAAATTGCTTTCAAAATATGGCTTTCAAAAAAAAGTGGTCTCATTGAGGAGTTAATTGAGAGGGTAAGTTGAGCCACATGGGGCCATTGGTTATGCTGAAATAAAACAGAGCATTTTCACCTCATGCTATATCAAAGGATGAGAAATTCAATAAAATCTTAAAATCTATGTGTGATGCTTGTGATGGACTAGCCCTTCATCCAGGGTTTTTCCACACATGCTGGGTTTGGCACTAGATCAAGAAATACAATTTCATAAAAACTGTCATTGCGGACCCCCAATCTAGTATCATTTTATAAACATTACTGTTTTTGTGTCATGGGATGTAGTTTTTTATAGGTTTTCAGGCAAGAATGTACTTGTTTATAAATTTTTAAATATGCAGTTTGTTAATAAAGAAAACGTCTATTTGAAAATTTGCACCAACGTTTTCATGACCCCACCCGAGAGCGCCTCACCTTGGCCACATCTTTTGGAATTTAGTGCTGGCTCTGATGTCTCTATAGTGGTTAAACATAATAATTATGGGTTATGGGTAAATCCAACGTAGTCTTTGGTCTGGTTTAATAATAGTGTTTAGTATTGAGAAATGGTGCGTGTTTGTGATGGTGATTTTAGTTACATTGTTTTACCATTAGATGGCAACAAGTGACTGTTTTTATGAGTCAGCAGTAAAGACTTACATTAAAAAATAAACACTATGAACAGAAGTTATTTTTAGTTTCAACAACAGCTTGAAACTGCGAACAAATACACTACGCAGATATTCTAACTAATGTTTATTGTGAATATGAGACTAATCTGAAGAATGAATGCTAGAACTGATGCAGGTAATCATGATCGCTCCGTCCATCTCATAACACTCAACTATATATATAATACCCTGCTTTTACTAGAGTAATACAATAAGTTTAAAATGAACGTTCCTTCATTTCTAGTTCTAAAGTGACATTTTCGAATTAGTAATGGAAGTAAAAGTATTTTGATTTATAAAAAAACAACAGTAATAATAACAATACCATATTTTGTTATTCAAATAATAATAATAATAATAATAATAATAATAATAATAGTCAACATTATCGTATATTAATAAATAATTAATTGGATTGTTTGTACTACTATACTACTACTACTACTACTACTACTACTATTAATAATAATAAATATTATTGTTATTATTTATAATAATAATCATAAACCAACAAACACAAATAATAGTGTAATTTGTTATTAAAATAATGATAATAATAATCATCATATATTAATAAACAATCAATTGGATTGTTTGTATTATTAGTATTAATATTATTCAGCAATATAATATAATATTCAGTAGCAGTAGTAGTAATAATAATAAATATTATTGTTATTATTTATAATAATATTAAAAACAACAATAATAGTGCAGAGTGTTCTAATAATAATCATTATTATATTTTAAATTATTAATTGGATTGTTTGAATTAGTAGTATTAATTATTTAGCAATATAATAGGCTAATATAATATACTTATTCAGTAGTAGTAGTAGTAATACATATTGTTATTTATAATAATAAAACAGCAACAGTAATAGTAGTGTATTTTGTAATAATTAGCATCATCATATATTATAAATAATTAATTGGATTGTATGTATTTATATTATTCATTAGTATTACTGTAATATAATATAATATAATATAATTATTCAGTAGTAGTAGTAGTAGTAGTAAAATAATAATACATATTATTGTTATTATTTATAATAATAAAACAACATATTTTGATATGATCATCATCATCATATGAATAAATAATTAATAAGATTGTTTGTATTATTATTAGTATTAATATTATGTAATATAATAATTCAGTAGTAGTAGTAGTAGTAGTAAATATTAATATAAGTATTAATAATTTGTATTAGTGTTATTAAAATCATCATCATCATCATATATTATTAAATAATTAATTGGATTATTTGTACTACTACTACTACTACTACTACTAATAATAATAATAATAAATATTTGTGTTATTATTTGTAATAATCTTAAACCAACAAACACAAATAATAGTGTATTTTATAATAGTAATCATCATCATCATCATCATCATCATCATCATATATTAATAAACAGTTAATTTAATTGTTTGTATTATTAGTATTATTAATATTATTCAGAAATATAATATAATATAATATTCAGTAGTAGAAGTAGTTATAATAAATATTATTGTTATTTATAATAATAATAATACTAATACTAATAATATATTTATAATAATAACATTATGATATATTAAATTATTAATTGGCTTGTTTGTATTAGTAGTATTAATTATTTTGCAATATAATAGGATAAAATAATATAATAATAATAATGTTGTTATTATTCAGAAGTAGTAGTAGTAATAATACATATTGTTATTATTTATAATAATAAAACAGCAACAGTAATAATAGTGTATTTTGTAATAATACTCATATATTAAAAAATAATTAATTGGATTGTATGTAATCACATTATTCATTAGTAATAATGTAATACACAATAATATAATTATTCAGTAGTAATAGTAGTAATATAATAATGCATATTATGTTTATTATTTATAATAATAAAACAACAACAACATATTTTAATATAATCATCATATATATAAATAAATAACTAAGGACTAACTAGGATTGTTTGTATTATTAGTATTAATATTATGTAGTATAATCATGTAATATAATACTAGTAGTAGTAGTAGTAGTAGTACTACAAGTAGTAGTAGTAATAATAAATATTAATATAAGTATTATTATTAGTATTATCAGTATTAATAATAGTAACAAAAAAACAATAATAGTGTTTTATTATATTATTATTATTATTATTATTATTATTTATTATTATGTACTTTTGCATCACTGTTTATAATAAACATTTTTGGTAGTCTGTTGGGTTCTGATGTAAAAACAGCTCACAACGACTGTGCCTGTCCGCGAAAAATAATACTAATTTTGTCTTGCCCTCAAAAGATTTATTCACCTGTCTGAAGAGTGACACATCAATAATACAAAGCTCCATCCCTGCTTGATATGCACAACCCACAGAGATCGTCACACATTAACAGATTGAAGAAAGGCTTCATCTCCTCCCACCGGGAGATATTTTATTCTAGTGCCACCCTCTGCCGTCACATAAGGCCATTTCATTAGTGCGCCAGCACTCTCTACTCCTCTCAATTAGCGCTGGCTACCATTTGGTGAAAAGCATGAATCCCTCCCCCTCTTACCACCTTCAAAACAGTCCCCCTAAACCAGGTTATAATACTACAGTTGGTGACTTACGATTTGGTATGTGTTCAGTATTGACCAAGGGATGAAGTTGTGGAGACTTGAACACCATCAAGCAATGAAGGGCCATGGATAGATGGATTGTTTGATGTAAATCAACTTGTGTGTGTGTGTGTGTGTGTGTGTGTGTGTGTGTGTGTGTGTGTGTGTGTGTGTGTGTGTGTGTGTGTGTGTGTGTGTGTGTGTGTGTGTGTGTGTAAGTGTGTGTGTGTGTGTGTGTGTGTGTGTGTGTGTGTGTCATAGTGAATCCAGCCAGATGTCTTAGTATCAGCAGCGCAGTGACAGCGAGAAGACGTGTGGGGTAATAAAAAGCGCAGAAGATTGATGCTTATGTGGCCTCACTCATGCACACGTACACACCTCCATGTCCCAAGGCAAAATGGAGGGATACAGCCCCCATAATTCAGCGGTCAGTAGGGAGGCATATTTCTTCTGTGTGCTGTGGAGGTATTAGCTGCCTCTGGGGTCCACACACAGGTCAGGAAGGCTTTGGGAGTGTATTGCTGTGTTCAAATTCACCTCATTCTGCTTCCCGCAAATCCTGAAGGATTGATTTATGACACCGAAGGAAAATAAAGTGGGGTTAACACCTTTGTGTGATGCAGTTTTTCACTTAAGTTTTAGATGAAATCTCTATCTGTTATCTGTCTTGCAGTGTGAACTGTTATTTTCATAAGAACAAAAAGGGCAGATTGGTGCTTATGGGAAACGGCTGAAAAGAGATTCATTTTCTTTTACAATTACTGTGTATGAATCAAGATTATTGTTAGTTTTTTAAATCAAGGGGGCAAGGGTTTTGCTGGTTGGGTTAACATTGTCTGGGTAGCTCAAGCTGGTTGACCCAAAATAAATGTTTCTCAATTGACAGCTAGAGCTGGGTAGATTACTTACAAATTGTAATCGGTTACTGATTCTAGATTACATGACTAAAATTGTAGTCAGTAACGTAATCCATTTCATTACACATTTTAGGTAATATAATCAGATTACATTCGGATTACTTTTAGATTACTTTTGACTTTGACTCGTTTATAACATTGATTTAAATAGGATTATCTTGTGCCATAATGATGTAAAAAACGCAAAGAGTAAGAAAATATATTCTATTGTAATTCACAACATTAAGTGTTAACATTATATTACATCAAGGTTTGCCAAACTAGGGTTCGTAGAGGAACTGCAGAGGGTTTGTAAGTTTAATGAAAAGCTAACAGTTAATTAAATCATACCAATCAAGGGAATTTCTATAGTGTTTGTTTTAAAATGACAATTAAAATAAAACACTTACTAAAAAAGATGAAATATTTTTATTTACCAGCATGCCATGTGATCATTAATCAATATCAAAGGAACCGTGAACATGAAGATGTGATACTTAATTATTGAAATATTTATTTTAAAAGCTCATGATTTTGAATGATGTTTTTTATTATAAAGAGAAAACAAAATCCAAACCCACATGGCCCTGTGTGAAAAAGTGTTTGCCCCCTAAACTTAATAACTGGTTGGGCCACCCTTAGCAGCAACAACTGCAATCAAGCGTTTGCAATAACTTGCAATGAGTCTCTTACAGCGCTCTGCAGGAATTTTGGCCCAATCATCTTGGCAGAATTGTTGTAATTCAGCCACATTGGAGGGTTTTCGAGCATGAACTGCCTTTTTAAGGTCATGCCACAGCATCTCAATAGGATTCAGGTCAGGACTTTGACTAGGCCACTCCAAAGTTTTCATTTTGTTTTTCTTCAGCCATTCAGAGGTGGATTTGCTGGTGTGTTTTGGTTTGCTTCAGCTTGAGGTCACAAACAGATGGCTGGACATTGTCCTTCAGGATTTTTTGGTAGACAGCAGAATTCATGGTTCCATTTATCACAGCAAGTCTTCCAGGTCCAGAAGCAGCAAAACAGCCCCAGACCATCACACTACCACCACCATATTTTACTGTTGGTATGAAGTTCTTTTTCTGAAATGCTGTGTTAGTTTTACGCCAGATGTAATGGGACATTCACCTTCCAAAAAGTTCAACTTTTGTCTTGTCAGTCCACAGAGTATTTTCTCAAAAGTCTTGGGGATCATCAAGATGTGTTCTGGCAAAACTTAAACGTGCCTTTATGTTCTTTTTGCTCAGCAGCGGTTTTCGTCTTGGAACTCTGCCATGCAGGCCATTTCTGCCCAGTCTCTTTCTTATGGTGGAGTCATGAACACTGACCTTAATTGAGGCAAGAGAGGCCTGCAGTTCTTTAGATGTTGTTGGGGGTCTTTTGTGACCTCTTGGATGAGTCGTCGCTGTGCTCTTGGGGTAATTTTGGTCAGCCGGCCACTCCTGGGAAGGTTCACCACTGTTCCATGTTTTCGCCATTTGTGGATAATGGCTCTTACTGTGGTTCGCTGGAGTCCCAAAGCTTTAGAAATGGCTTTATAACCTTTTCCAGACTGATAGATCTCAATTACTTTCTTTCTCATTTGTTCCTGAATTTCTTTGGATCTCAACATTATGTGTAGCTTTTTGGCAAACACTTTTTCACACAGGGCCATGTGGGTTTGGATTTTTTCCCCTTCATTTAAAAACTGCATGTTGTGTTTACTTGTGTTATCTTTAATTAATATTTAAATTTGTTTGATGAACTAAAACATTAAAGTGTGACAAACATGAAAAAAAAAATCATTAAGGGGGCCAACACTTTTTTCACACCACTGTATTTGGTGAATAAGGTTTAGATGACACTCCCCCCGGTTTCACAGACAGGGTTTAAGCCTAGTCCTAGACTAAAATGTAAGTCTGAGCTGTTTCAACTGAAATAAACTTGCACTGACTGATCTTAAAAATATATCAGTGCCTTTTTTGTTTTAAGATGCACACCAGTAATGTTTTTATCTAAGCATGTTTATAAAAATTACTTAAATGTCCTAATTGATCTATGGCCTAATCCTGGCTCAGTCTAAGCCCTGTCTGTGAAACTGGGCCAACAAGTTTTGGAATGCCTGCATTACATGTAAATAAGAAATAATGTGAATGTGTGCATTTTAATGAGTTTGAGAGACAAAAGCCTTCCAAAGACAATAATGGTTAAAAAAAAAAAAAAAACCTACAGAGTGATAATTCAAATAAAAATGAATATGTTCATCAGTAGTTGATGCAATGTTGAAACACTGCTTAAACCTGAAATGATTTTTGTAAATCCAGTGGTCAAATGCTGTGTTACAACCTGAATAATGACTAGTCTGGATGTGAATGTCCACAAAACGAAACTTTCCGAATGTATTTAATCAGTGGGCTATTTAAAAAATTGCAAATTTAAAAAGAGAAATTCGGGAGAATCAATGAATTATGAATAATTTATTGCTATTGTGTGAATAATATGTAATCATGTAATCCATAAAAAAGTAACTGTAGTCTACGTGTATTTTAAAATGTAACTTACTCTAATTACAAGTACGTCTTTTTTTGGAATCTGATTACGTAATCTAGATTACATGTAATCAGTTACTACCTAGTTCTGTTGACAGCCATTCAAAATTTGCGGTTATTTGTGACAAAACCAGAATATTTGGCAACACTGAAAAAAAATTCCTATCTTACTTAGTTTTTTTGTCTTGTTTCTAGTTAAAACATCTAACAATTCTTAAATTAAGATGCATTTACTAGATAAGCAAAATGACAAGATATTTAGTCTTGTTTCCAAAAGAAAAAAATCTAAATTAAGTGCAGTTTGCCTAAAATAAGTTAAATTATCTAGCAGTGGGGTAAGTAAAATAATCTTGTTTAAGAATATTTTACTTGTTTCCAAGGGGGAAAAAGTAAATTAAGTGCAGTTTGCTTAAAACAAAATAAAAAATCTTAGGTCATTTTGCTTATCTAGTAAAAACATCCTAATTTAAGAATTTTTTGATATTTTAGAAACAAGATGAACATACTAAGAAAGATAAGCCATTTTTTTTTTTTTTTTTTTTGCAGTGAAGAAACATCAATTATTATATTATAATTATTTTATATTATTGGATATTTTGCAAGTGTCTGATATTTTGGAATAGCATACAATTTTTACGGGGTTGGTGATATACTGGTAGACACAATTAACCGGTAGAAATTAAGCATTGCAGTTTAAAAACAAGTGATTTTAAGTCGTTGAATCATCAGCAGCGAAAGGACAAATCCAGTGAGTCAATGATCCCCTGATCTATTCATGAAAACACTTTCTTACTTTGTTCCTGAATGAATCATTAGTTTTGAAAGAATCGATTGAATAAATGACTCAGCGACTTGCTTATTATTGGCCACCTACTGTTAAGCCTAATTTAATTCATATTTTAAATTATCATTCTATTTTTTATCATTTCATATTTCTATATTCCAGTTTTTATATTTAAAACTTAAATCTTATAACATTTAAGTTTTAAATATAAAATCTTAAACATTTATTCAGTCTTTTATTCAGTCAAATGCATGTACAACTGCTAGAATAATAATATTTAAAAAAGGTGTATAGAACTCTTCATCTTTAATTAGGCCTTTACTTGCACTGTAAACCCAGATAAGTTAACAGAACTCAAAAAAAAAAAAAAAAAAAACTGAACAACTGATTATCTTACTTTTTTAAATTAATAAACTCTTTTCAGAAGTTCAATATTTTGATTACATTACATGTACTTTGTAATTACAGGTTAATTAAAAGTTTTCATTGAGTCTCCTCAAATATTATGTTATTATGACTATCGTTTGTGCCATTGTATTAAGTTAACAAAACTTAAATAAATTAAGTTACATAAACTCAATCCCCTAGTTTCACAGACGAGGCTTAAGACTAGTCCCAGACTAAAATGTAAGTCTGAGCTGTTTCAACTGAAACAAACTTGTACAGATTTATCTTACAACATGCCAGTGCCTTTGTTTTGTCTTATGATGCACACCAGTAATGTTTTTTCTAAGGCACATTTATAAAAATGACTTAAATGTCCTAATTGAACTATGGACTAATCCTGGCTTAGTCTAAGCCCTGTCTGTGAAACCAGGCCAATAAGTATTAGTATTACTTAATTCAATACTACTGAGTATCACTTTACTCAAACACTTTAATTACACAATACTTAAAATTATGTGGCTCAAAACTGAAACAGTTTGTGGCAACTGATTACCTTGAGTACATTGACTACAACAAACTCTGATAACTTGAGTAATGTCTTTTAATAAACTATTTTTTTTTTTATTGAGAAAATCACCTTTAAAGTTGTCTAAATGAAGTTCTTAGTAATGCATATTACTAATCAAAAATAAAGTTTTTATATATTTACAGTAGGAAAATTACAAAATAGCTTCATGGAACATGATCTTTACTTACTATCCTAATGATTTTTGGCATTAAATCAATAATTTTGACACATACAATGTATTGTTGGCGATTGGTACAAATATGGCCATGCTACTTACACCTGGTTTTGTGGTCCAGGGTCACATATGCATCACAAGGCTCAGACTGTTTTTTTTTTGTTTTTTTTTGTCGCACTGTACAGTCCTGACCAATCCAGTTCCAGATTGTAGAAGAAGCTTTAGCGATGTACTCTTCGTCAGTTTCACGTCTGCCTTCTGACATGTTGCTCTGCATGGTTGCACAAAGAATTATCAACAACTAGACTTTAATTTTTAATATCGCAGGAAGACTAGTGGGGAGAATTTTACTGGTATATCGCAAACGATAAGATATCGCTCATCCCTACACATGTGTAACAGTATATTCGGTCCGTTAATCAAACAACAAAAGTGACTGTCACTGAATCTTGAATTAATCACTTTTGTAGCTTTAATATATTACTTTGTACAATATGTTGCATTTCTTATTTATTTGTTCTACTGCAGCTTTTTTTTTCTTTTCTTTCTTTTTGTTTCTTATCCTTATTTAATCGCTGACTGTTTTCTTGTCTTGAGTGAGCTTTTTATTTTATTTTTATTTTATTTTTTACTTTAGGCTGGTATTACTTTTTGTGATATCAACACTGGTGACAAGAATTATGAAATTTCTATGGTATCAAAATTTTTGATATCATAAAGACCTTATTTAAATAAAAAACAACTATATCAAGATATATATCATTACAGTGAAATAAAATTATTCATATCGTGATATAAGATTTTGTTCATTTTGCCCACCCATAATGTACACTATATACAGTTGCAATCAAAATTATTCAACCCCCTTGACCTGCAAGACATTTTGCTGCAGAGAACAAAATTTTGTGAAACCAATTCAACAAAGGCATCAGTAAACTATTAGAGAAAGTTTATTAATACACAATTGAGTAATTCTGAAAACATAAGTTGATGAATAATGAAAAAAAAAAAAATCAAATTGGCTCTAAACGTTCATGTTCAAAATTATTTAACCCCAAAAGTAAAACTTTGGTGCAGAATCTTTTATTCTTCAAAACCACCAATAAATAGTGCTTGGAAGTGCTTAAAAGCTTCTGCCACCTTTCTACTGCCCATTCCTTGCCCAAAAAAGCTTTCAGATCACTGGTAATCTTTGGTTTTCACATTGCGTCTGCTTTCTTCAAATTCAAAGAAATATTTTCAATGAGAATTAAATCTGGAGACTGAACAGGCCACTCAAGTACATTCTATAAATGATCCTTGAACTGAGCATAAGTAGATTTGGATGAATACATTGGGATGATTGTCCTGCTTTAGTCTTTGCACCAAAGGCATCCCGATTTTTGCCAAAATGGCCTGATACTTCAAAGAATCCATATCCTTTGCACCATCATGTTTTCCACATCCTGCTATAGTAAAACAACCCCATAACAGGACTGGCCCACCTCCATGTTTGACTAGATGGTGTTCTTCTGCTCATTGTTCTTGTTCTTCTTGGTCAAAACTGGTATACGGCAATATGCCTCAACACGAAGGCCATCTTATACTCTGCATTGAAATGTTGTTCCTACTTTCTTTGGGTCAGTTGCTCTGATCAAACATTTTATGATATTGTGCTTTTTTTGTTCAACACCCTCAAAGGTTTTCTGGTACAACACACTTTAAACTAAGGAATAAGGCTGCCAGCTGTGTCTCTGGGAACTTTTAATTTCTTGGAAATCTTCATGTAGACTTTGTAATATAATAAAACTACTACTTCTCCATAGCTTTTGTGAGAGCTCTGTTGACTTGACCATATTTGCTACTCAACTTCAACATATGCATGGGCTAAATGTATGTATGTGTAACACCCCAAGCTAATTCTGTTTTTTTTAATTGAGTTTCTAAAGGCTTAACTAGTCCTGGATCTTCAGAAAAGCTTGTATTTGTAAAGTACTGTAGTGTCTGGGTGGTTGAATAATTTCAAATGCAACTGTGAGTACACTTATATAGCTCAAAAACGATAGCCTGGAAAAAATCCAGACCCTAATCTATTAAGATTAAGGGTCTGGCATCGAGCAATGAAAAGGGCCGAACTCGAGGGGCGGCACCAAGCATGCATTTGAAACTCTCACTGCACGCAACTGGATAACGCCACGACCAATCACAACAATACACCCCATACGCTTAGCTACCAGCGGAGCTAACTGTTAGATTAAACTCTTGCCGTATCCAGTCGGCAAAGCAGCAAAAAGGTCCTTCTTGCAAAGGAACGATTTGAGCGTGGTTTTCTGTTCCTCTTTTATATGAAAAGCGGCCAAACGTTTATATGTAGTGGCCAAAGCCATTTCAAACAACTGGTGTTCATCTGTAGCCATCTTTCAATGTTTACTAAATGATTCCGGACGTCGCAGCGCTGTAGTCATCAGCATAGCTCGCCTCTGGCCCGTCTACATCAGATACACCGATTTGATTGGTTCCCAGAACTGCTTACGTAATGCAGTAACATGCATCATTGCTCGATGCCAGAGTGTCTTGCAGAGACAATTCAAATTGTGCTCTCGCGAGACCTCTGGATTTCCGGAGTACAAAAACGAGTGTTTTTAAAAAATATATCATTTTTTTCCCGAAAGGATGCATTCAAATGATTTATCACATTTATTTAAAATACATGCTACTTTTTATTAATCAAAGACAGTGATAATATATTTCCTAATCATCAAGTCAGCATATTAGAGTGATTTCTGAAAGGATTATGTGACACTGAAGATTGGAATAATGATGCTGAAAATTCAGCTTTGCATCAGTGGGAATGGGAATGCTAACTGTTAGATTTCTCCAAATACTATAGACCTCCATATTATTCTTCTGTGCCACATAACTGTATACTGTGTAGACATGAAGTCATTTAAGGCTTCACAGAAGTTCATAAGTGATGTGGGTTCCATGGAAACACTGTAATCCAGATGCATTATGGACCTACCAGCAGGCTCATTTGTCCTCTCTAGATAAGGGCAAACTACCTAGGCATCGAACAGCTTGTAAGTTGGTGATCAATTTTGTTTTTAATAAGTCTTCCCAGATCAATAGACAGAAGCAAATGTTACACCAGAAGATGAGAAAGGTCTCCATGAGCCTTTAAAATTACAAGCATATGATGTGTTAACAATATTGAGTTCTTTGCAACCTTTCAAAAATTGTTGTTCCTTAGTGACTCTGGCTACACTTCTGCAAAACCCGAAATACATTCATTTTACCACACTTTTCAGGTGATATGGCCACTAAACGTGCTATAAGCCTTAGAATTTTTATTTCTGCACTGCAGATGCAGTTTTATTAAACAGCCCAGTGTAATGAAAAAAAATGTGAATCTATTTTTTTTATGTTAGTTCACCCCAATGAATGAAAATTCTGTCATCATTTACTCACCCTCACGTCATTCCAAAGAATCTTCAGTAAACGGTTCTTAAAGGGACTTCGGATTCAAAATTCACTTTTATATGGTGTTTGCATATAAATGTGTCTTAGCAGTGTGTGGTCACAACCATCCCACAATGATAAAAATCAATTCACTTCTTTTTTTTAATCCCCCAAAAACCTGAACAGTCTAAATTATCAAGCTGTAGTGATTTTCCAACACATTCTCACTCCCAACTTGTCACATATTGACACTTGGTCAGGACCCTTTTAGCGCCATTTCGCGATGTGCAGGGTCCTCCATTTCTTTGAATAAGAAACCCTTGGCATCAAAATGTGACGTGAAAGGCACTCAGAATTTTTTTTTTTTGCCATGATTAAATTATACATTTGGTAATAATATTGGCATTATTTCAAATATGTTGGGGTGTGATTTTTTTTTTTTTTTTTTTCTCAGTGTAAACAGTCACAACAGTTTTCATTTACATGACACTATTTACACATTTATCAGCACATAACCCCAACCGGAAGTATCTTTTTGAATGAGATGTGAACGTGTTAACTGAGCGGGATCATTTTCAGCGATTAAAACTTTGTTTTACTCACATGAAGATATAGTGTGGCTTCAGAAGACTTGAAATGCAACTTGAACGACTTGTTTGTAATGCTTTTATACTGCTTGTTTATGGTCAGTTTTTTAAATAAATACCTGTAACTCTACATATATTTGCCTGCTAGGTGTTTTATATTGTTCAGAAGTGGGTAGGGGTGGGGTTAGGTACTCCATTGAAAGTATAAATATATATAAAATTATTATTATTTTTTTTTTTTTTTTTTTTTTTACAAATGCATGCAAACAACTGAAAACTATGGAGAACCATGCATGTCAAAAAACTGATGCTGAAGGGGTACCATGAGTGTCAAAAAGTGACCAAGCGTCAATATGTGACGAGTTGGGAGTGAGAGCCATAGACAAAAAAATATGGACATAGTGTCAGTGACATCACCCGTAGGTTTCTGAAGAGCAATTTTAAAGCTCATAGTGGACCGGAGTCGGCCGTCGCCATCTTGGAATCGCATCATCGCACGTCTAGTCTCGCGCAGCCGGACCTTCAGACTGACGGCTGAAGGTCTGGAATCCATGGCAGCTTTCATTGGCCAAAGCCCACCCATAAGGCCGTTTGACAGACATGTCAAACAACCAATCACAGTTCGTTTCGTTCACAACAACAGACTGGCGTGCAACAAGTCAGTCATTGAAATAACCAGCACTGAAGGTTAAATAAGAAGAGGGAGAACAAGCAGTAAGTCAGTAATTTTTTCACAAAAGTCACAAAAGTGTATAACAACAGTGGCATCTGCATAAGCACCTTTTAGCAAAACGCTGAGTAAATCAGTCTGCGCTTTGTTTCCCGGCGGACCGAAAATAAACGCGACACTTGCGTCTCCCAGAAATCCGATCAAATTCAACTAATCAAATGGCGACTCCGATTTTCCTGAAGTGTTTCCAGTTAAGTGTACCATATGCATCAGACGTTTAGCCAACATTCCGTGGGTGCGACGTCTGAGGCTGGGACTATCGTGTGTCAAATCAAAAATGGGCAAAGAGGCGGGGCGTGGGCCTTAATTATGCAGAACTTTAAGGCTTAATATAACTTAAACGGATGAGTTATATATATAAAAAATTCAATTCAATTCAATTCAAGTTTATTTGTATAGCGCTTTTCACAATACAAATCGTTGCAAAGCAGCTGTACAAAAAATGTAGGCAACTACAATACATTTAGTAGCTTATTAGTGGTGACTACTGTATGTTAAGTCGATGTACATATGGTATAAATAAAAAAAAAAAAAGTTATGGTGTAATCAAAAACAGATGATGAACACTAATAGTAATGATTATGTGTTGCAATCAAACTTGTAGAAAAATTGTGTAGTGCTGTATGTTGTTTCAAGGCTGGCATCATTGGCGGTCCTCTGAGGGGTTGGCATCATCTCTTCTTCTGAATCCGGACTGAATCTTGTGTAATTCCTAGTCACCACGGGATGGAAATGCCGTGACAGAAACAGAGAAACAAATAGAGAAATAATTAGCGTAGCTGCTGTTCCAACCAAGCAAAAATTGTGTGTTTTGCCCAAGCTGAAAAATGTTGATGTGCATTTGATCAGATGTAACTGAAGTACAACGTTATGAGATACATTATGTGAATGCTTGGCTAAAGAGATGAGTCTTTAATCTGAACCCTGAACGTTATCAGGAAGGCTATTCCAGATTTTTGGAGCCAAATGTGAAAAGGCTCTCCCTCCTTTAGTGGACTTTGCTATCCTAGGTACTACTAAAAGTTCAGAGTTTTGCGACCTTAGGGAGCGTGAGGGATTGTAGCGTAGTAGGAGACTAGTTAGGTATGCAGGAGCTAAACCATTAAGGGCCTTATAGGTCAGAAGTAATATTTTGTAAGTGATACGGAACCTAATAGGTAGCCAGTGTAGAGACCGTAAAATTGGGGTAATATGATCATATTTTCTTGATCTGGTAAGGACTCTAGCAGCTGCATTTTGGACTACCTGTAGCTTATTTATTGAAGAAGCCGGACAACCACCTAGTAGTGCATTACAATAGTCCAGTCTAGACGTCATGAATGCATGAACTAACTTTTCTGCATCAGAAACAGGTAACATGTTCCGTAGCTTGGCAATGTTTCTAAGATGGAAGAATGCTGTTTTTGTAACATGAGAAATATGATTTACAAAAGACAGGTTGCTGTCTAATATAACACCCAGATTTTTGACTGTAGAGGAAATAACAGTGCATCCGTCTAGTTGCAAATTGCAGTTTAAGAGATTCTGTGTACTGTTTTTTGGTCCAATTAGTAATATCTCGGTCTTATCTGAATTTAATAGTAGAAAATTATTGGTCATCCAGTCTTTCACATTTTTAACACATTCTGTTAATTTTGCTAAGTTAGAAGTTTCATCTGGTCTTGTTGAAATATGTAGTTGAGTATCATCAGCATAAAAATGGAAACTAATCCCATATTTCCTAATAATATTACCAAGGGATAACATGTAAATTGAAAATAGCAGAGGACCTAGGACAGATCCTTGTGGCACTCCATACTGGTGTTAGCTGCGATGACTCCCCATTTAAATAAAGTGATAGCGATCGGACAGGTATGATCTGAACCATCTTAAAGCCTGCCCTTGAATACCTGTATAGCTTTGTAATTGATCTATAAGTATGTCATGATCTATAGTGTCGAACGCAGCACTAAGATCAAGTAAAACTAGAAATGAGACGCAGCCTTGATCTGACGCAAGTAGCAAGTCATTTGTGATTTTTACAAGTGCAGTTTCTGTGCTATGATGGGGCCTGAAACCTGACTGAATTTCTTCAAAGAGATTATTATTTTGCAAGAAGGAGCACAATTGAGCAGACACAACTTTTTCCAAAATTTTAGACATAAATGGAAGATTAGAAATAGGTCTGTAATTTGCCAATTCACTAGGGTCTAGCTGTGGTTTCTTAATAAGAGGCTTAATAACCGCTAGTTTGAATGGTTTTGGGACATGACCTAAAGATAACGATGAGTTAACAATATTAAGAAGCGGTACTTCTGCTACAGGTAGCAACTCTTTTAGTAATTTAGTGGGTACAGGATCTAATAGGCATGTTGTTGGTTTAGATGTGGTGATAAGTTTATTTAATTCTTCCTGTTCTATAGTTGTAAAGCACTGGAGTTTTTCTTTGGGTGTAATGAATAATGCTGAAGTATCGGTTGCTGTAGTATCTATATTTGTTATTGTACTTCTGATGTTGTCTATTTTATCAGTAAAGAAATTCATAAAGTCGTTACTATTAAACTGTGCAGGAATATTTAGGTCGGGTGGCATTTGGTTATTTGTTAATCTAGCCACTGTGCTAAATAAAAACCTTGGATTGTTTTGGGTTTTTTTCTATGAGTTGGTGGATGTATTCGGCTCTAGCAGCTTTTAAAGCCTGTCTATAGCTGGACATACTGTTTTTCCATGCAATTTTAAAAACTTCTAAGTTAGTTTTTCTCCATTTACGCTCAAGATTATGAGTTTCTTTTTTTAGAGAATGGGTATTACTGTTGTACCATGGCGCAGTACGTTTTTCTCTAACCTTTTTTAGCTTGATGGGGGCAACAGCTTCTAGTGTATTAGAGAAGATAGTGCCCATGTTACTAGTCATTTTGTCTAGTTCATTTGTATTTATGGGTACACAGAGCAGCTAAGATAAATCAGGCAGGTTATTTGTGAACCTATCTTTGGTAGCAGGAACAATAGTTCTGCCCAGACGATAGCGCGGAGCTATATAGTTAACATCAGTAATACGCAGCATGCACGATACGAGGAAATGATCAGTAACATCATCGCTTTGAGGTATGATATCTATATCAGTAGGATCAAGTTCGTGCGATATAATTAGATCTAGTGTATGATTAAAACGATGAGTGGGTCCGATGACGTTTTGCTTGACTCCAAAAAAGTTTATTAGGTCAGTAAACGCAAGTCCTAACGCATCATTTGCATTATCAACATGGATGTTAAAATCTCCAACAATTAATGCTTTATCAAAATTAACCAATAGGTCTGAGAGGAAATCTGCAAATTCTTTTAGGAAATCTGTATACGGTCCTGGCGGTCTATATACAGTAGCCAGAGCAAGAGATAGGGGAGATTTCTTTTGCATATCTGACAGAGTAACATTGAGTAGAAGTACTTCAAATGAATTAAACCTGTACCCTGTTTTCTGAGTAACATTGAAAATATCACTATATATTGTTGCAACACCACCGCAACGACCAATCTGACGAGGCTCATGCTTATAACAGTAGTTTGGTGGAGTAGACTCATTCAGACCAATATAGTCATTTGGTTTTAGCCAAGTTTCAGTTAAGCAGAGTACATCAAAGCTATTATCCGTGATCATTTCATTTACAATAAGTGCTTTGGGTGCAAGTGATCTAATGTTTAGGAGCCCAATCTTTAAACATTTTTTTTGTTCATTTATTGTGCATTTTTCTGGTTTAATCACGATTAGATTTTTTCTAGATCCTGCATTAAATTTCTGTTTTGACCTCACAATTCGAGGAACAGACACAGTCTTTATAGATTGGACAGCACCAGTACTATCGTTTAAATGTGCAGAACAAAAGCCATCTTCGCAACTATTTGAAGAATTGCTTACTAGTCAAATGGAGCGCAGCGTCCTGGAGATGTTGTCCGACAGGAGTTCTGCTCCGACTCTGCTGGGGTGCAGGCCATCAGCGCGGTAAAGCCTAGGACGCTCCCAGAAAAGATTCCAATTATTAACAAAGAGCAGTTTCTGTTCTTTACACCATGACAACAACCATTCATTTAGAGCAAAAAGTCTAATGAACCTTCCGTGTCCACGTCGATACGTGGGAAGCGGTCCTGACACGATGATCTTCGTCGCGGGCGATGTGCTGCGTACCGTCTCGATCAGGCTCCTGAAATCCATCTTCAGGACCTCCGTCTGCCACAGCCTGATGTCGTTCACCCCCGCGTGCAGGACGATCGCGCTGACGCTCACATCGTCCTTCAGGATGGCAGGTATCTGTGAAGAAACATCGAGAATGCGAGCACCAGGAAAACAGCGAGTGTGCACTTTACCGTTAGCTAAGTTAGCACGAACGTACCGGACGATGGAGTCTCCGACGATCACAGCGTCGCCCTCCGTCTCGCGGAGGGGAGCGAAGCGGTTCCGGGTGGAGATCTCGAAGACCGGAGGCGGCGGAGGGGGAGAGGTCCTCGCCCGCGTCTTTCTCTGCTGCTGCACCCAGGGTCCGTGGTGTCCCGGCGCCGGAGTGAACGACATCTGGGAGGATCGCGTCCTGGGTGCGCCGGACCTGTGCAGAGAAGCACACGGAGTAGAGGTGATGAGGGTGTTAGTATCGTGCTGTATACTTACCCGGGCAGATTCGAGTGCAGTCTTCCTCTCCTGCAACTCAATCTGCCTGGTCAGCAACCCCTGGATCTGCTTCTCCACGGCTTCCAGCTCGACCCGCACCGTGTGGAGCTCGAACGTGTCTTCACCTGCACTCAAAGGTAGACACAAATTCGCCATTAAAGCAAGTAACAGTGAGTAAACAGTTGAAATGTATGTGAATAGAGAATAAACAATGTATTCAAGATTAGCCGCAACCACGCTGGCAAATGCTAAACGGGTTATAGGCTAACTTAGTAGCAGATTCGGGAAAGCAAATAAAAACTAATGATAACAAGGCGTTCCGATTGTTTTTGTTTTAAAACACAACAGGGGGTATATTCACATGTTATGTAAAACAAAAATGATGGTGTATAGAATTGTTTTTAGATTTAAAAATAGAAAATAATAGTTTAACTCGATGGAGCTTCAACGGAGCTTCAACTCAAGACATGCGCTACAACAAAATTCATCCCTCACAGTTGTCATCAAGGACAAAATTAGCTATATAGACCAAAACCACTTTTTGTACCAGGCTGTAGACATTTTTTCTGCTATAAAGTTGGGCATTTTAACATGGGGAGTCTATGGGGTTGACCCCCTTTTGGAGCCAGTCTCTAGTGGCCAGTTGATGAATTGCAGTTTAAGTCACTTCCGTGTTGTTTTCAATAGACAGAGCGGGAGGTTGCCGCTTGGTGGGAACGTGTTGGATTTTCTGAGCAGTATGACGTCATATTGCTCAGGCCTTACCTGCGACCGCTGATGGACTTTCCTGTATTAGCATATTTCTGCCCTCAGCAAGTTGTACACTGGCCGCCATTTTCTCCGCGCTAGAGAGTAATGACAACAATGTCTAGTAAGCAATGCAGGTGTTTTGTAGTTAAATGTAAAAGTGAACATAAGAATCTTCTTCACGTCCACGGAAAATAGAAGAGAGGGGTGGGGTGAGCAGTAGCTCAATATCATTGAAAGAGACATAGAGCTGTTTTTGACAAGGTAAAATGGGTGACATTTCATGAAGACCCTAAAGAATCATACCAACTTATGTCCTGAATAACCCTTTTTCACTGTAAAGAACCTTTTGTGCAATAAAAAGGTACCACAAACCCTTGCTGGCAATGAAGAACCTTTATTTTTAAGAGTGTATATGTGCACTTTTGCAGAAATGTAGCCCCTTACTTTCAGTAAACATGGGTTAAAATTTTAGCATTATATGGCGTTTAATGTTTTTGTCCTCCGCCTAGAGGAGAATATGCCTTGTTTACAGCTGAATCAATGCCACATTACAGAAATGTTAATTGCCGTGAATGGACGCGAGCCAGACAGGCTGGGAGCTTGTTAAAACCGCATCTGCATGTGGGCAACATGAGTCAGTCCAGACAACAGTGCGATGTGGAATTGATTTAAGAGACTCTCGTCCTCTCGTCATATAGAACACAATCAGAGCTTATAATTGGCCGGTGAGGCTTTCCATGCTGGGCTGTTTGAGCCAGTAGCCTATCAGTATTATGAACAAGCACATTATATTGTGACCCACAGATCCGAAGCCGAGGAGGAGGCAGCTGGCAGATGATTCGGGATGAAATGCGAGTTTCATCACAAAGTGTGTGTAACAAACGAACCACTCTTTCTGTATTGAATCTTGTGCTGCCTTCATCTACCTTGAACCTTATGGACAATAACTATAGCCCAGCATGGCACACACACTTAAACTGCAAGCACAATGAGACCACTCTCTGTGACAACCGCCTATTCGTTTATCGCAGATAGACACATTCCCCGAAACTGGATGTGCGTCTGCTCAACAGCAAGTCGATGTCATTGATTTGTGAGGGTGCAGAGGCTGGGACATAATTGAAGTTTGCAACCAGGTTCCCCCTGTGTGTTCAAGTGTTTGGCTTGTGGAGACAGTATACAGCGGGGGCTTCAATCTCGGATGCAGGTGACAGGCAAATCAAAGGCCGGCGGCCCTAGTGTTTGGAACGGTGTGTCACAAAGTCAATTGCAGCAATGTGACCCAATCACAAGCACAATGTAACGTGACAGTCAACAGCAGAGCTTTTCCTTTAGAGCCTTGCTAACATCAAAATTATAAGGGTGCAGGATTGCTCATGGTCAGTGTCTAACGCCTGTCAGTCTGCACGAGCGTACAATTACAGTGACAAATTTCAATTTGTGTCGCAGTTTTGCCAGTGACTAGCATCCAACAGACTAGATATCCTCACAGGTGTCAAATAATAGAGCACAATAATGAGAAGTGGTAAATGAACGCCATCTAGTGGCGTTTTTTAGAAGTATCTGTGAAATCCAGATTAAGCTGTTTGCTGTTTTGCTGTTTTTAGTGGTTTCTAGCTGGTTATTAGGTAGCTATATAATGGTATTCTTTTAGGTTGGTATAAAGATAGTGTGAATATAATTTATGTTAAGATAAATCTAACTGTTTTCAACCCTTATTTAGTATCAAAATATAGCAATATACAAATATAATTGTCACTATAATAACAATACCGTTTTAAAATGACTGGCACAATGTAATACTTTTTTGTGACTGGCGCTTGTGAACGTGGTTTGTATCAATTAAGACACATCATTGCAGATCTTTTAGAAATCAATGCTCTGATACTAAATGGAAAATATGATCTCACGTTGCCCTCTGCTGTCTATTGCGCGCAGTCACACAGGAGAAACGTCAAGTGTTGTTTTTTTTGACTGTGACAGTGGTTTTTAAAGTACCTTTTCACAAAAATTTACTAATAGGCCTACCTGTCAACTACAATGGTATATATGACTGCAAGATTATAATGAATTATTTGCCTTATTCACCTGGCGGCCATTTTGAAATCTCGAACGCCGTTGAGGGGTAGCTACACAAACCCAGAAGTTTGACTGACGCATACGATCTTCAGAGATTCAGCTGCAATGTTTACAATCAAAATCGATATTTTTATGACACTAAGAAGGCTCGACACACCATGAAACTTTGCTCGAAGTATCGCCTGGGTCTCTACACATGAACTCGAGCACTGAGAACATTGTTTGTGTACACAGTTTACTAAAAAGAAAGGTTTTGAACAACTCACTTTCAATGTTTGGCTTTCCGCTCGCAGCCGTCTTGCCAGTCAAGAAGTCTCGATCTCCGAATGCGAATGAATGGAGTCGTATTTAACAAAATAAATTATATATTAATATATCTAAAGAAATCACATATAAAGGCATGTTTCTAATGGAGTGTTTTCATGAAGGGTCATCAGTTGGTCATACCAGCATAAACCAGCTAAGGACCAGCTTAAACCAGCATCAAAACCTACCTAACCAGCGTCCGAGCATTAAAACTACCTAACCAGCACATGCAGTTTTTTTCACCAGGGTTGGCGGCACTAAATGTAAACAATGCCACTGGACTGAACGAAACTCGCATATTTAGCTGATTATTGCTGCTGAAAATTGTCAATTATTATGCTGTTTTGGGTTGTACTAATCGGTCTGACCGGGAAAAACATTTGGAGTAGCATACTATAGACTGCCAAAAGTTAAAACAAATCAAGGAGAAGAGTGCAAAAAAAACTGTCTGAGGAACAAAAGGAGTTTGTGGTTGACCAAACTGAACCAGGATTTCCAGCCCTGTTGAACAAAAAAAAAAAAAAAAAAAAAAAAAAAAACAGAATATGCTGCTCAGGTAGGTTTTGATGCTGGTTTTAGATGGTCCTTAGCTGGTTTATGCTGGTTCCTAACTGGTTTAAGGTCCTTAGCTGGCCATGTGCTGGTCCTAAGCTGGTCCTGGACCAGCATAAACCAGCTAAGGACCAACTTAAACCAGCATCCCAGCATCAAAACCTACCCAACCAGCATATGCTGTTTTTTTCAATAGGGAGGGCAAGGATTTGTGTTTGTTTTTATCATTTACAGTCAGGTAGGTGAAATATTAGGTTAATATCTTAATTAATACTACTCTGAAGTATCTTTACCACCTATTAACTTTAGTTTGTTAAAATATTGCGCTTACTAAGATCCTTCTCTATGATTTAGCAGCTTCCCCACGTTTTTTTCTGTGGTTTAGACAGAGTTAATTGGCAGAACAACATATTCAGTAGTACATCAACCGTGTAATCGATGCTATTGCTAACATTCGAGTACCGCCAATATGGCCGCATATCCGGGTAGCTGACCAAATCTTGACATAAGTGCAAACCCTCTATATCAGGGGTTCTCAACCTTTTTTAGGCCGGGCCCCCCCTCCTTCACCGGTCAATTTTGCAAGGCCCCCCATAACTGACATTTCCTCTAAAGATGTTTATTTTTAAACCTGTTTTATTAACCAAAACATTTGTTTTGCCTTTTTGTTCTTCTACTGCAAAAAAAATCTAAATTCAAACTAACTTTAAATTAAAGCTATACTTTTGAATTTAAAAGAAACCCCTCTGCTCAGTTCTAACTTTAACACACACACACACACACACACACACACACACACACACACACACACACACACACACACACACACACACACACACACACAACGATAACACTTTCTCATATTCAGGAACATTCTGAGGTAGAAAAGTGTGTTACATGATGCTTTCAAACTTTGGGCAGTTGCTGTTTTTCCGGGACAGTATTACTAGTTTTTGACCTCTGCATCAGAGTGAATGAAGGACAACCGATTTAT